>NW_010333552.1:30446-63742 GCF_000700745.2 Antrostomus carolinensis | reverse complement strand
GGCTCTTCCTCTGCAAACTTTCCCTTTCCCCTCCCTCGCCGCCTTTTCCCCTCCTCTCTTCTCCTCCCTGCCCCTCTCTGCTCCCCGATGGCGATGGCTGAGAGGCCGGGGAGCTCCGGGGGAACACCGCTGCCCTCTTGGTCCTTGCCCGGTCCCCGTGGCCGGTCCCAAAGCGATATCTCTTCCTTCTCCTCCTCCCGGAGAACCTGCCTGCTCCGGTCCAACGTGGGCGGCTCAGGTAAGGGGGATGAAAGGGAGGGGGTCCTTGTGTCCAAGCCCCCAGAGCCGCGCTGGACTTGGGAATTTGGGAAAAGACATCCTTCTCCACACCCTGCCCTGCCTGCCCAGACATGGGACTGTCTTCTCTCGGTGGCCGAAGTGTGGGTCTCTGTTTCACAGAGTGCTTGATCTACCCCTCGAGATGATGTTCGTCAGGTTCCCAGCTTTTCATACTGGTGTGTTCAGGTTTAAATGAACCCTAGTAAACAAACAAGATGATGTTCGTTAAGTTCCCAGCTGTTGATACCCATGTTTCCAAGTTTAAATGAACCCCAGTACCAGTGTCGTGGGTACCCAACCCATTCACCAAAGCATCTCTAACTGCAAGGGCAGAAAAGCCCCGGGAAGGCTTCAGGGTGTATTGTGGGGACATCAGAACTCCTTGTCCTGCCGCTTCACACATTACGCTTCAATTGCATGTTAGAATTTTACCTCGCGCACTTTTATCTCCTTCGGGATTTTCATTAACAGCTGAGGGAAAAATGAAAAAAAAAAAGTGTGAGCCAGTATCCCACCACCATCCTCCTTTGGGAGGTAACCACTGCAAGTGTACAGGGGATGATGTGGGGGTGGAAGCTGGCCCTCTGGGACAGAGTAGGCTTCCTGCAGGATTCAAAGGAGTTTTGCTGTGTAAAACAAGAGGATGTGAGGGATCCTAGGTTACAGTGCAGATAATTGAAAGTGTCTAAAGTAAAATAAATACATACTCAGTTGGGTTATTCTTTACTTAGGCTGTTTTGTGAAAGTCTGGTCTCCATACTGCTGAGGATATTTTGAAAATATGTGCTTGCCTGGTTGCAAATCAGCCCTGCTCTATGGATTGGGCACACACGTCCCTGGCAATGTAGGTATTCTGAATGCACTCGTACGCTTTACTGCACAGAGGTACCCATGAACCATGAACCACGAACCACAACGCCATCAGGGAAGCTCCAGAGTGCACTGAGGGACCGCCTCTGCTGCAGAACAAGGACAGCGCAGCATGTGGCTTGGGCTGCAATGGACCATAATGTCCTCTTATGTTTGCTCCTCAGGGAGTGTTAAAATGAAACAGACCATTTGCTTGGGGAAGTTCAAATATACAGCTATGCTTGCCTGATGAGGAGAGAGGGAGTGAAAACTTGCTTAGTCACAGAGGAGCGAGTAGATGCAGCTTGTGAGGCCTGAGGCTGCAAGCAAAAACAACTCTATGTTCCATTTTCTGCATTATTTTCTGTGCTACCTTGTTCCATGTCTACTTAAAAATTATGTTGAAGGACATTTGGGACAGGGAGAAGGGAGGAGGTTCCAGTGGTCTGTCCGAATCAGAAAGGACTGCTTTTAGGTGTGAGGTGTATTTCAGCACCATCTGGAAGAGTGCTGCATGAACAATGTTCTACACCTTGATGTGTACACAAGATGCCTTAACCTGGATGCAGAGGGATTGCCACAGAGGTTGCCAAGACTGAGGCTATGTCAATGTTAGACGATGTTGGTTGTTAGCTTAACTACAAAGACTACTAACGATGAGCTGGGTTCATTACAAGAGAGTGGCAAATCCAGTGGAGGTAAAATTATGGTGTTTTCAAAGATGAGTTGTTATTTGTAGTTTCTGACAAACAAAATTTAGGCCTCCCTGTTGCCTTGCTTGATTTTTTTCTTTTAATTTTGAGGATGTGCTTCCTGCCAGCAAGAGACAAGGTTTGCTTTCTCTGGTTTTTATTTTCTTGACATCTTTTCTTTCATTCTGTATTTTCTCCATTGTTGCTTCCTGTATTTTTTCGGACTGCTCATTGGGCACAACAAAATTACTTACATGCTGCCACACAACTGTTGATTCCCTGTTTAAAAAGGCAAGTATGCATTAAAGATGCAAAGCCGTTTAATTTTTAATGTGGTAGTTAGAGAATTGTTTTTATACTGAGATGCCATTAAAATAACTTGCTTTTTCATTCCCCCACTAGCCTGGAGAACAACCATAATGGAGACAGGAATGTGAAGTACTTGGAGAAACAATATGAGCCTTATGATTATTTTTGCTTCTGCCTCTTTCTCTAGCTGTACCATTTGGTTAGTTTAAAGTAGGTCACTCATTTACATCAGATGTTACCTGTGCTCCAGCTGCTTCATTTAGAAAAGAACAATTTGCATTTTAAATAACCTGCAAAATGTTTGCTTACTGCTTGCTCCTGGGGTGATACACTTGCAACTGTTGAAGTCACAAGTTGCAGTTTCTGTTGCATATTTGTCTTCATTTTCTAGATCCCAGTTGGGGCTGAGAAGACGATACTGTCTCACTCCATCAGTGATGGGTTGGTACCCATACAGACAGTTCGCAGTCATGTGTTTTACCACCTCCTGATCCAGCATTCTCAGTGCAGGATCTATTAAGAGGGAATGTTTGTAGAGACCCTTCTAGCTAAGGGAAATACAATAGCCTAAAAGCAGCTTTGGCAATGGCTCATAGAATGCATCTGTTTTTTTATTCTAGATTAGTACTTCATGTATCTCTATAGTACAGTGAGGCTGGTCAGGTGGTCCCCATGTTTATGCTGCCTGTGCTTTCTTACCCCCACTCCTTCCTCTGCTATTATCATATACTGAAAGTAGCAACTTCCTGGTATCACTTCACAGCACCTCACTTCATCATCTGTGGTCCAGTTTGTGAGGACAGTGTATTTTCAGGTTTTTTTTTTCTTCTTAAAGCTGGCCTTTCTTTTAGGGTTAGTGGTAGAAGATAACTTCATTTACCTCTCTGGGCTGTCACCTCACCTGACACTGTATCAGGCTTTTACCTTTCAACTCTTTCTTTACTTCTGGTAAACCCTGGGAGGAATAAGGTGATCCTCATCATGAATAAGGGTGACATTTTTGATGTAGACCCAGAAAAAGTGCAGTGTCAGTGAAGTTCAGAGGCAGGCATAGCCTGGGTATCACTTCAGCATCGTGGTATGCCCCGCTGGCTAGTTTGTCAGAGCATCTCTAGGAGATTGGTGAAGAAGAAAATATCTTCCTAGAATTTCAGAGCAGCACCAGAGCCACTCCAAGAATGCTGCTTGAAATACATACCTTTAATCAGCCTTCCACATTTAATGACTAGATTTAAACCTACCTTAGAGGTGAATCAAGTTAGCCAAGTTTTCTGATTTGCCCAGCATAGATGGGGACCAAACTGCATTTGAAATAAAGACACTGTTCAAATGCTTTCCCAGAACTTCTCAAAAATCTACATTGGGTAGCCATGGGGCTGAGGACAGCTCTCAGTGTGACTGGTGAGCCCAGAGGTGCAGGGTGGAGTAGGAGGCTGCTGTTTCATATCAGCCGCCTTTGTGCTCCAGTTGCAACGCGGCAGCAATTCCGTTCGTGACAGCCCTCAGGCACCAGCTTCAGCTATTACGGTGCCCGTTCTTTATCTGCATGTCCCCGTAGACAGTTTTCAGTTTGCTCTCTTTTTAGTGTTGTGGTTTTTGCTATACAGCCTTGCATTTTGTTCCGAACGTGGTGAGGTTTGTGGGTGAGGTACATCTTGGTGAAAAGGGAACTTTACTGCTCGGACCAGAAGTCAAAAAAACACCCATTTCTCCACTCTGGGATTGACAGTGTCTTATTTTTGCAGTTCCTCTTGAGGTCTTGCTCTTTAGCAAGAAGTAGAAGTTTCAGATAATTTGTTCCACTGCTAAGAAGCACAGCTTTCAGGTAGAGAGGTGAGATCCTCATTCATATTCCCATTCCTTTCATGCTTTTTTTTTTGGGTCTTTCTGATGATGGACAAAAAAACCCCCAAAAAACAACCAAACAAAAAAAAACCAAACAACCCCAAAACCTACCTGAGAATTCAGACAGCAATTCATCACTACCTCAGGCTATACCCCAGGTGCTGGGCTGCAGCAGGCAGTGAAAGGCTGAGTGCAAATTACAGTCCTGCCTCAAAACTTGTACATCCTGGGATCATCCTGGGAATTTTTGGCTAGCAAAGTGGTCCTTTGCAGGTTATTTACTCAAAATGATAATGAGTAACACCTCCAGAATAGAGTGGGTGAAAGGATGGCTTAAACTCACTCACTTCATTGAAGGATCAAGGAAGATTTCATGTAATGATCAGAGTGGCTGATGTTGGATGGGCAGAAAATTGATGATTTTTTGAATTATTGGAGCTTTTCATGATTAGAGTGCTCCACTTTGCAAACTTAACAAATGTCAGATTCTCCTCTTCAAGGATGAACTTTCTGGCTGATACAGAAGAAATAAAATGTTTTTGACAGCTGGAGATATTTGAGCATCTAGAAAGACTAAAACCTAAAAAACTCTTATCTAGAGACTTGACTCTCTGGGGGCTTGGAACCTAGGAAAAAGTTGAATTCTAGCCACGTAGTTAGGTAACTGTTAAAGTTTGCCTGTATTTCCCTCTGCACTTATATTTCCCCAAATGGCTACAGATTCTAGTTTCCTGGATCCAATTTCCATATACACTAAGCAAGAGTCCTACCAAAGTCTATGGGAATTGAGTTCAGTGTTTATGAAGAAGGCATCAGATGTGCTTTGGGAAGGTGGTTAGAAAAACGGTGTTTTTCAATCATCAGATGGGGGTGAGGGGGGAGCAGCCTCATGATGTGGAAGAACACTCATAACTAAAGCATCTGGGTTTGGTACATTATATGAAAATATGGGAGTTTTGGGAAAACGTGATTCTCCATTGTATCGAACAGGACTTGTTTGCAACATAAATCAAAGGGCAGAACTTTGCAAGAAGGCCAAGATAGATAATTTGGGGTAGAGAACTACAGTAGAAGTTAAGACAAGTCATCATTGCTGAGGATTTAGAAACTAAACTCAACACAACTGTGTAACTTCCAGTAAATGGTGCATTCTGTCCCTAAGTCCACATTAATATTTTTCCATCAGTTTGAAAACTTGAACTATCAGAAAGAGGCAGCAACCACAACCATATGAAATTTGACATATCATTATAGAATTGAAGCATCTGCTTCCTCATAATCTGGAAACATGCTTAGACCATAATCTCGTAATGTTAAATCTCATTCCAGTCATCCTTATGTGTAACTTGTAGTTTCAGAAGTGTGCTGAGGAAAAATCCATGAACCATATAGAGTCATAGAATCATAGAATGGTTTGGGTTGGAAGGGACCTTAAAGCTCATCCAGTTCCAACCCCCCTGCCATCAGCAGGGACACCTTCCACTAGACCAGGTTGCTCAAAGCCTCATCCACCCTGGCCTTAAACACTTCCAGGGAGGGGGCAGCCACAGCTTCTCTGGGCAACCTGTTCCGGTGTCTCATCGCCCTCACAGTGAAGAACGCCTTCCTAATATCTAATCTAAACCTCCCCTCTTTCAGTTTAAACCCATTTCCCCTTGTTTTGTCATTAGTTGCCCTTATGAAAAGTCCCTCCCCAGCTTTCCTGTAGGCCCCTTCAGGTACTGGAAGGCCACTAAAAGATCTCCCTGGAGCCTTCTCTTCTCCAGGCTGAACAGCCCCAACTCTTTCAGCCTGTCAACATTTGTATATAACATTTTGTACTGCATACAGTGATCAGGTTTAAGTCTGTCTGCAAACTGGTTTATATTATAAGGTTAGATGGACGTGCAGGGAAGGAGTGTGAGAAGTGTGTACCAGAATATTGTCAGCTGTTTCTAACATGAGTATATAGAACATTGCATATGAAATAAGCATCTTCCTGTTTTATCCTGGACTAAAAGACATTATGCCACACCAGCTCTTGTTCTTGGTATTAACCCTGATTAATTATGAAACAGGGAACATTTGGAACATAGGGAACACTACAATTTACAGATACAAACCATGTATACAAACTATGTGTCAGTTACACATGACCCAGTTTCTGAGACAACAACCTTACAATCAAATATTCAGACTTGGGCTCAGGATTAAAAAAAAAAAAAAGCATTTTCTAAATGTGGTAATAATCTTCATGGTTGGCCAAGTAGAAATTGGACTGCAAACATTTGCAGTGTATGATTTAATGTGTATTTTGCAGCAACTAATCAGTAGCTGACTGTGTGATCTGTTCAGCATTTCGCTACTGTGTGCGTTTTGGTTTCTCAAGGCCCTTTGGCATTTAGCATCCTGCTGATGTGTGGCTTCCAGCATGTAACCATTTAATAGCAGACCAGATGTCAAGTACGAAGCCTGAAGAAGTGATCTAAAGAGTAGCTGAAGAAGACTTTTTATTCCTTCTCTTGCTGAAGGTAAACAACTTGTTCCAAAAGAAGCATTTGTTTTGGTTTTAAAATCAAAACGTTTCATCAATCAAATCCATCGTTAGCCTAAACCATTTATCTCCCCCCCTCTCCTCCTCCCCCGCTTCTTGCTCTTTTTGCTATTATTTCATTTAAAAAATAGACACTCTTTAAGGTCAAACAGCTGGGGAAAGTTGGCAGATTTTTTAAAAGATTGATGAAGAATTTACTTTTTTATTTATTTTTGCTTTTTGAAATCAGAATCTTTACAGTGCCATAAATTCTGTAGGATTTAACTTTTCAATAACACCAGTATTAGTCTTGCTTTTGAAGTTTTTGTAGTTCTCATTGAATATGATTTAGCATAAGGCAAAGATGTCTTCTTTTTTTTTCCCCTTTTTTTCCCCTGGCATGTTCCTATTTTTAACAGATGCATAAGCCAGTTTTTCTCAGGTACAAATCAAGTGGCATGAAAGGAAAAATACCTAAAAGAAAATAGCCAATCCTGGATTCAATGTTCCAAGTTCAATTACTTTTCACTTTATCTTTGAAACTTTTAAAACCCACCACAACAAGGGATGCTCTTGCTTTTCATTCATGTGGATAGCACTGTGATCTTCCTGAAACAAGCAGAGTTTGTGGGCAGTCAACATTTCCCTTGGTGGTGAGCTGAGAAAACATACTCCCCATCACACAGTTTGAATGCAGAATTGGACTTTTAATATGTTGCGTTGTACGAATTCTAAGAGTGCCTTTAGTATTGTTAGGGTTTTTGAGTTTTGAAAGGCTGAAGTAGTGAAATATTAGTAAATTATATCACTATCAATTACTTTGTATAATGGGCTTGGAAGCATTGGCACTGCTTCAATATAGCCTGAAGCTTCAAAGCTGCTATGCTTTGCAAGTCTGCCATGTTCTCAGGTAGATGATTTTATAATAAAGTGGTGCTAAAAAGCAACTTAAACCACTGCATGCTTTGGTGGTAAGACACTTTCACAGAATCATAGAGTCGTAGAATACCAGGTTGGAAGGGACCTTAAGGATCATCTGGTCCAACCTTTTTTGGCAAAAGCACTTTCCTACCCTCTCTCTTCTCTCTCATGTTTCTTATATATTTCTGGCACATTGGATTGGCCTTCCCATTTCTCATGTTGTTAAAACCACTTGGCCGCATTTAGAGAAAGACAGGGACGAACAGCATGGGGCTGGGAGGGAAATGTGGAAGAGGAAGCATCCTACCAGAGGTGGAAATGTGGTGACTCTTCACATGCTAAAATACTGTGTGTAAATGGCTTCTCTTTGAAATAATTATCATGGGCTTTTTGCCAAATGTCCTATTTTTTTGAAAATATAGTATTTAATGGTTATTTTTGATTAAACATGTATTTTACAGCTCTCTCTACATTTTTGAACATTTGCACAATTTACAGTATCAAGAAGAAAAGCTTGTTCAGGGAGAGTGGACTCCTGTTGAAAGCAATTACTTTTTCTTCCCCTTCAACTTCAGACATGACTTCAGTGTTACACACAGATTGTGCTGGCTCCCATCTGAGGAATTTGGCCAGTTGCACAGTACCACACACTATTTCTGTTACCTGGATGCATCAGTCAGCAGCTCAGTTTGGCACCTTTACCCAAGTTGTTCCTATTCAAACTACACTGGAAATAAAAGGCACTCATCACTTTCTTCCTTTCACCTTCTCCCCACTCATTCACCCCCCTTTCCCCTACCCGCTTCTTTTCTATCTTCTCCACAGCTTCCAATAAATCTCATTTGCATAGTGTCGATAGCCTTCACACCGCTTTTGATGATCCCCTGGCTAGGTCTGGCTGTGTACGTGTTAAGTTCTCTCCTGCCCGCTCAAGTCCGATGCACTCCAGTTCTTCCCAGATCTTGAAGGCTCTTTGACCCCAGAGACTGAGATGTGAAAGGACTAGGCACCTGCAAACATTAAGTTTATTTTATGACTGTCTCAGGGAGATAAAGTCAGAATTTGTACAGGCAGAGTAGAGATTATTTCAGTTTTAGGAATTCATGGGGAAGGGAAAAAAAGATCTTCCTAAAAACTGAAAACAAATAAAGGGTTGCTGGATGTTAGGAGTGGAGGAGAAACACTTCAGAGCCTTTTTAAGTAAAACTTGGCATAGTGGTGAGGATCAACAAAAGGCTGAAGTCTGGCACAATCCCTGCTTTATTTAAAATTGTTAAGTTAGCTAAAGTTTCTTTGAATACAAATGTATCCTGATGAAATAAGTGTCTTGTGAAAAATCCAGGGTTTTGGCAGAAACAATCCTGATTTCAGGCACATTTCTGCATTTTCAGGAGAGATATCTGACAAAATTTGAAAATGGTGAATTGTCTCTTCAAAAAATTAGTTTAAGGTGTTTAGAATTTTTCATTATATGAAAATTTGATCTAGGAGGTTTTTTTTCTTCTAGTTTGTGGAGCAGGAATAGGAACAAAGGCAGCAGAGAAGTGACAGAATTTCCCTGGCACAGAAATGCAATTATTCTAAGGGACCCCATCCACCTATACAGGGCAAGTGTAAGCACTGCCAACTTTACTTTGTAATGGTGAAGTAATTGGATATCAAATTTTTTAAAGGTTCAAATACCTTCTTGAAAGAAAAAGGATGCATAAGGAAATATTTAATGGAATCAGGCCCTAAAGAGCACTGTTGAGCAAAGATCTCCCTCCAGAGCATGTATTTGTTTTTTTCTGTTTTTGGGGGAGAATCACAGCTTTTAAGATAGATCTGTGACTAATATACACAGTACTCAAGAAAATTACAGGTGCCAAGTAGAATTGGTGTTGAGGGTATTGTTTTGCATCAGCTACAAGCACAGTAAAGAAGGGTTGCGGTGCATTTGCAGTTGAATGTGTCCTAATTACAGGTCGCCTTTGTGTTCAAACACAGACAGCTATATTTAAATTTTGTCAGTGAAAGGATAATTATCAGTCATCTGCTTGCTGCTTTTTAATTTATTTCCTCTGTTGCCCAGAGTCAGGGCTAACAGTTAATGTTAGTGGTTTAAACCACCGATGAAACTGAAGTTTTTATCTAGAAAAAGATAAGTGCTACCAAAGTGCAGCATGAAAAGGCAGCATCTACAAGACATAATTCTATTTTTTTTTTCTTTTCTGATTAAAAGCAGTTTTGGCAAGCTCTGAAGGGTTGGATTTGAAATAAGTCAGTTTACTTACACAGTCAGAGCAAATGTAATCCATGACGGACCAGTGGACACCCCAGGTCGTGATATGAACTGCTCTAGCCCCAAGGATGAAGCATGTCATGCAGCTTTCATTACCTGGGTTAGAGGCATCTGTGTCTGTGTTTCTCTGAATAGACTCCCAACTCTGAATCCTTAGGAGTGAGCCAAGAGGGAGAGTTACAGCTCCCCAGGGTCACAACGTCTTTCTTCCAGCCTTTTGACTTTTGAGCCCTGAATATTTAAAAAAAAAAATGAAATGCTGTCTTCCTGTTATGCCTTGCTGCAAACAAAACTGAATGGCAATATTTCACACCATGTTTATTTTAGTGAATAGCAAATCCAAAAAATATGCTACCACCCAGCTATTTAAGTCTTTGGAGGAATTCTGCTATGAATTTTGCCTTATTCTTTGGAAGTTGAGATAAACAATGGCTTTTGATCTGCAAATAGAAAAAAATGGAAAGATTTCCAAAGGATTGATGTGGTAATTTTCAGTGTTTTATTTATATAGTCAGTTTGGGATTTGTCTAATGGGATCTTCACAAGGTGAACTAGTAAATGTATGTATGATTTTTGTGGGTGATTCTGTCTCAAAAGCCAACAGCGCCTATTTCACTCTGTGGTATGTATGTCACTGGGCACATAGTACTTCAACATGTACTAAAGCTTGTGCATTTAGTGGTCCATCAGAAACAGCATCTGAAAGCTACACCCTTGCAGTGCAGGATCTGCCAGACCTGGAGGGAAACAATGGAGCGAATACCTTTCTTTCAGCTACAGGGGTGAAAGTCTTTGGGGTGAGCCTGGGGCTCCAGCTGTGCTCCCTGCCCTTTTTTGGCTCTGTGTCAAAGAGATCTCCCGGTCATCACCAGACCCTGGAAGAAAGTTCCTCCTTTGTAGCTTCCATGAGACAAATAAAGCCTTTCACTTGGTGCCTGCCACAGAGGCAGCACCAGGAGGCAGGCAGCTCTGCAGGTTTACCCATCCTTGGGTGAGGGAAGGTGTCACACTGTCTTGAAATAGCAAATTAGGTGTTCCTTTGAAAACACTCATGTTGGATAAAGTAAAATTAAAAAAAAAAAAAAAAAAAAGCACTTTTTACAAAATGTCTAAAATAATGCAGCCTCCAGTCTTTTAAAAAGAGAAAGGAAACATCACTGACAGAGTGAGTGCTGGCAAGATGTCTGTAACCAGTCTGACAAATTCAGGGGGGAAAAGACCCATCAGACTTAGTCTTGGTGTCAGCCCTTTAAGTAAAGATTTTCTCTACTTATTTGCTTGTGTCTTCTATGAAGTTTGTAATTATATGGTCTGTTTTAGATGGTTTTGCACTTTGGTGGAGTTTTTGTCATTTATTAAAAATAGAAACCATCTATCGCAAGCAACACGCAAGTTGGTATCACATAAATTCCTGACAAGTGAAAGTAACCCGATGGAGCTCACAGCTTTTGCAACTTTGTGGCATTTTTGTGTAAAAGCTGTGGAGAAAAAGATATTTGTTCCACTAGTTCGAGGCCAAGGTTGGAAAAGTGCTGCAAGCACAGAAGGGGACATAGGTAAAGGAGGTTTCTTGGGAGTGAGATTTATTGGGTTGAGGAATAGTCTCCCAGGAGGAACTGTGAAAGCTACCCTGCTGGAAGCATTTAACATCAGAGCTGGAAATGCACTAAAAAGTAGGTGAAAATAAGATGGTTTGCAGTGGCAATGAGCAGAGTCTTTTACAGTTGTGGGGTTTTTTACTGTTCTGTGTTTAGGACAAGACAGGAATGACAGAGGGGCACACAGGACTGAGCATACAAGCCATCCACCTGCTCCAGACACACTGGGCTAAGGACATAAACATAGATCTTGCTTTTTGGCTGTATGGAAGAGCCACATCTATGTGTCCCCATCTGTGGCAGAGGGAGAGCAGAGAGAACTGAAAGAGGTGGGAAGGAATTCCCCCAAGCAGCAAAGAAATAACTGACAATAAGTGAAATGAAAGGGCAAAACCAAAGGAAATTCTCCCTCAGTATTTTGAAGAGCAGTTGCATTACACTCACTTTTACCCTAGGCTTAAGATATATATACTTAGATGAATTTAGTTGAATATTTAGAATATTTAGATGAATTCTAGGCAACGGGGTCTTGACGGTGAGAAGTCAATAGCATGAACAAGTTTTATCTGCCTTCTAAGTCCATTGCTATTTTTAAAGAAATGATGTCAAGGAGATTTTAATTCAGACACTAATTAGTAAAGTGAATTCTAATACTTATTAGAACTCCATACTTCTGCTCCAGTGAATTTGTCTCAGTTATATATACATCATAGAAGAAATAAATCCCAGAAAACTGAACTTCATGCATATCATGTATGAAGTATATGAGATTTGATCAAAAATGTTTTTATACAAACGTTGATTATCATAATAATGGAAAAGAGGGAAAAAGAAAGAGCTCTGTAAATGACAAATATGCATCTCTCAGACTCAGGATTAGATGCTTCAAATTATGCACATTTATAAGAAGGACTTGAATTTTAAGAATACATGCAAATTATTTCCAATTCTAATCCTTTTAAATGTCAAAAAAAGCTATCAAAATATGTGCACTTTTCAGTAGCCCTAATCTCCATTTGTTAATGGGAGCTTAATCTTTTTGAAACAGAGTTGTTGCAGGAGTGTCCTTCATGTTTTGAGGCAATTTGGGATCACTGTGGAAGTGATTTGTCCAGTGTAATAATTGTAAAGAGGAGAAATAAGAAGCTGGATTCGGTGGCATTTGATAGAGGACAGATATCTGTGGGATTCACTCTGACATTGGCAGTAAAATCTGGTGTTGTTCAGGGAACCAAAATTCCTTGTTTGTCTTCTAATGAAATATCTTCCCTCCATGCCACTCTGAGGGATGTAACATCCCTCTGAGCCCAGGAATTTCTGTAGCAGCACTGAACATTGGCCGAGTTGTGTGGGTAGTGAGCATTGAAATACTCTGCCATAGAACCACAGGGCAGTTTTTAGTAGGGTTGTATACTTTATACATAAATTTGCAGTATGGGTTCTGCTGTTGAGAATCCATGACATTCAAGGAATAAGAGCATATCAGGTATGATATGCCCTGTCCATAGGTATTGATAGGTTCTTGGGTATGACAATGTGTGTGTATATGAAAAAGTAACTGACCACCCTCAGTTCAGTCCAGTTCATTTAAATTACATTTTTCCAGAACACAGAAATATAAGCATCAGACTGGTGGAGCCTTGCTTTCTCTGCAAGAAAATACATGTACACAATCACAGGTAAGGAAGGAACCAACTGGTAGTTATCAGGCATCTCCAAGAGAAAGGCTGAAGGCTGGCCACATGGACCCTTGCTCTGAATGGGGGAGCAGGTTTTGGTCACTGTGCTTTGAGATTGCCAGGGAAGGAAAAAAATGCTGAGCATCCTCTTCCTTTCTCCCTCTGGTCTGTGCCAACATTTTCCCTCCCATTTCAGTGTATTTGGTGTAGTGTTAGTAGATAATATGGACATTATGATCCCTCAAGAAATGCATTGGCTTTGAGAATAAGGAGGAGACCCAGCACTTGCAGTGGAGTGAGCATCCTTCAACAGAGCATGCAACTCAGGCTATGCCAGTGTGACAGTGTGGTCCAGCCAAGCCATCGCTGTGACTGCAACCTACCTGACCTTCACCTTCAGCTGCTGCGTAGTCCTCTTCTAAACACAGCAGTACACTGCTGCTGAAGTCTAATGCAGTGTTTCTGGGCTTGTGATTTCATTGTGACTTTCCAGTGTTTCATACTATTTTGGTTTGGCTCTTATAGTCACATTCTCTGTTGGTTTTTTTCAGTGGCTGCTGTACTGCTTTGGTGTTGAAAAACTTCTCAAAACACAATCCTCCCATGCCCAGGCATTCAGAAATTAGGAGAAAGAGACAAGAGAAGTTTACTCTTATTTTTTAAAATTTATTTTAAATTAAGTTAAAATACTCATTCTATGTCACACTCAGGTTTCTGGAGGCCTAATTCATTATTTTTGCACACTTGTGGCTGGCAATGCTGCTATTGACTTAAAAGAGCTTTGGCTCAGGCTGAAATATATCACTGCAGCTTTTGTCCCAGAAAGGCCTCTTCATAACACTTAACAAAGATGAGGTGACCTGAAGTTCAACATCACAGTCCTTTGCAAGGCAAAAGCTCCTTTGGGACCAGACTGGGTTTTCAGTTCTAGCCTCTTAAGAAAATCCTGCTGTAAGCGAGTGCGAGATGCATTAACACATTTTGTGATTGCCCAGGCTCGATATCGATCAAAATAAATGTGGGATTGTTTTCCAAAGGGAATTAAAGGAGCAAGTAGAAAATGTCTACAGCAATTTCATAGTAGGTAACATTATATAGTGACTTCTACTTCCTGTGAAAGCCCTATAAAGATACTCTTGATGATGTGGGGTCTCCAGGTAGCCTGGTTTCACACAAGAGGGTCTCCTTGTGGGATGAGAGGTCTACCTGGGCTCCTTGTTACTTAGGCAAGGACAGGAAGAGGGATGGAATGTCCTTGATCCACAGAGTTACTCCAGCCTCTTCTACCTGTGAGTGGGAGTAAGGAGCATGTTAGCTCTTCTTTTCTGACATGAGGGATATTACCTCCTTCCATTCAGCTAGTCCTCTTGTTATGGGATCAAAAGGAGGAAAAAAGTACAGACTCAGGCAGCAAAGGAAAATGGAGATATTTTAAAACATGAAAAATCCTCAACAGGAACAGAAGCAATTCCTTCATTCCAATTTTTGACAGTTCTTTGGTAATCCCACCATTATTTTCACAGAAAAAACAAACAAACAAACAAAAAAAACTAGAAAAATCAGTTGATTCTGCTCTGCCTCTTTCACTTTATCTCCAGCAAACCACATTTTGGTTCTCCTTATTTGATTCCTGTTCAGTGGAAAATCTTTATTCTCCATATCTTTTGCACTGCAATGCCCACCAAGTGTGATAAAAGTGAGGAAGCTCACCATCTAGCATCAGTTCCTGCAGGAGCCCATCTACCTGTGGTGGCCAGCAGAGCTGATATGCTTGACCCTTACAAACTCCAGCTCTGCTCTAACATGGTGATGAGGAGAATTGTCCATGGGTCGAGATTTTCCAACATGTCCAGGAAAGAGCCTAAAATCACAGACTATACAACAGAAAACAGCAGATTAGTAGGTTAGTGACATTAAACAATTCATTTGCATTATAGTAATTTTTTGAAGAGACTCTCACTCATGTGAGTATTTTTTTTTTTTTCATGCAATGAACATATAAGGTAACAGAGCTTTCTTTTGCCTTTGTTCATGATATTTCCAGCCCTATAAGTCCCAAGAGCTCAGGTAGCCTTCCTGCTGCAGGGGGAGGGAAATGGAAAAAAGTTGGAAAAATCAAGCTTTTGGCTTTTGTGAGGATGCTCAGGTTTATCAATTCAACACAGCTGAAATGAGATATTTTGCCCAGCTGTAAAGTAGGATTAACCCCCTTGTAGCTCCTGTTTGGTTACCTCTTACTCTAGTTATTCTTGGTAGGACTTCAGAGCTAAGAGCATCCTTGTGATTACTGCAGCATCTGGCCTTGTCACCGCTAAAACAGCTTTTCCTGAGCCCAGCAACACACCTTACACCTTGTGCTCCCAACTGTCCCTGACCCATTTGCTGCACCTCCCATTACGTGTCACATCCATATGTTTTTTAGGTGCCTTAACCTCTCCAGCTGCTCAGCTGTGGGTGAGAGATGATGTGTCTCGGGGAGATGCTGCCGTGTGAGTCTGATACACTAGGTGGGGTGGTTGTTATGCTGATCTGCAAAAACCCATCTCTCCTGTGCCGGATTTCTGCCTGGATCACCCACCTGCTCACACGAGGAGAGGATTTGAAATACAGTCTTCTTTAAATGAATGCAGCCCTCCTGCAGCCGAGGTGGTAGATTGCCCTGAGCTGGTTTCAGCTGGGTTTTGCTGCTTCCTGGATGAAGTCATGGCAAGTCATCATTACTTTCAGTGTCTTTAATGCAAACTCAGCTGTCTTTAAAAGCACAAAACTGGAGTGGGATAGGATGGCATTGCAGTGTTTTAAATTCCACCCCCCTCCTTTTTTATAAAATCCATACAATGTTTCTTTAAATAACACAAGACGTTATTATCAGCCATTGCTCTTCCCTCAGCCAAAGTAATGCTGCAAGCTTGACCTTACCGGTTATACTGGTGAAATTGGATCTCCTTGTAGTATTGATTCTGCTGTGCTTTCGTGGGGGCTTGCTGGTATTGTATTGATCTGTCAGAGAAACTGCTGAGGAGCAGGTGAGCAAGACCTGTTATCTGTGTTGTTTGGGAACTAATAGAAGCTCTTATTCTTTGCTGGCAGCCTGTTGCACACCTGGACATTGATTCATTATGAGAGAAGTTGGCTTTAATTAGAGCCAGGTTTTCCAGTATTTGTACAGAGTGCTTTGACCCCACAGCAAGTTCATCAAGGCGGACTCTCAGGCTGAGTTGTTCATTGATCATGTTGTCTTCTGAAAAAGAAACCATTAAAATAATTGTGCTAAAAAAGTAGTCTTTTCTAAAACAAAACTCAATGGGATCTATAAACTATATTCAGAAATACACATGTAGACCTCCATTGGCATTGTGCCTTGAAGTATGTATCACTTACCCTGATATTTTCCTGGCCTGCTAGAGATTTAGATTTGATGCGTGCAGCTCTAAGGGCACATGCAGAATTCCTTCACTGGTCTGAAAGAGCCTGAATACAGGAATTCCTTCTCCCAGCCTGAAAACTCCAGTATTAGAAAGGCTTTCCCCAGAGGCCTAAAACAGAGACATCACTCATTCTTTCCAACCTCAAAGCAATTTTATGGCAGGAAAGAACTTTGGTTTTCCTTTTTTCTTTCTTTATTCTTGGAGGAGAAGGGCCTGGCTAGAAATTTGCTTTTAGATTGTATTTCATGAAATGCACCTCAGTAATGTTAAGTAGTTCACATACAATTGATAAGTGTTAAAGATAACATCAAAGTGTTCATGTATGCTAGTACATGTGCAACAGAAAATTGATTCTGTATGAAATATAGACACTAGATATATGACTAAAAGTAAGCTAAAGCAGTTTTCCCATGTCATTTCCTCCAAATGAAACATGATAAGAACACTCTTACTAAATTATCAAAACATTTCTCAATTATTTATTCAATACTGCCTGAAATGATCATGAAAAGTGACTCAGATAAAAATGACTGTGTCATTTTATAGAATGTAATCCATGTCCTATAAAATTATCATATTAGATTAGTACAAACAAAACCAGAAGTCCAGTAAATGACATCTGTAAGTTCTAGACACTTCCCACATAGATGTGCAGATGAATATAATGGGAGGTGGGAAGGGCCCTCACAATGGCTCTTAATTAGCCAGGTCCCAGCCAAGTACAAGCCTCTAGCAGTTGTACTCTTCCAGCAACCTCTAAGCAGCCATTGCAGCACCTGCAAGACTCAGGAGCCAAAGCTCTCACACGCCACAGCACCCACCAGAAATGCTTGGTGTGTCCAGTTGTACTCTTCCAGCAACCTCTAAGCAGCATCTGCAAGACTAAGGAGCCAAAGCTCTCACACGCCACAGCACTCACCAGAATTGCTTGGTGTGTTTCAGTCCCAGTGGCTCAAGAATATTTGGACTGCTGCAGGCTTTCTGAAAGCTTTGGGGCAGGCTGTGCTGCTGGTGCAGCGTGATGGAAGATCTTCATGTCCTGGACTCTGGGGGAGGAGGCATGGTGTAGTTCCGTCCAGGTCTCCAAATGTGTAGTTGATTATCTCTTTATGTCAGGATGAAAAGCATAGTTGTGGGTTTTTTTACCAATTTGAAAATTACACACTAACTTATTTTGGATTCAGGTACAACACTGACCTAAAGATGCTATAAACAAGGTGACCTTCTTCACTGCTTGTCACAGCCAACACAGACAACGCGGTATCTGAATCCTTCCTTTTAGATTAACTGTTCAGAACACTTCCAAAGTTATTTAGTTTTTGATTTGGACATAAATGCGCATAGGAGATGTACAGCAGAGAAGCTACATGTTCTGGCTAAGCAGATTAGAAGGTTTGCCTACTGCACTTGACTTTTCTTTCATAAAATAGAAATGTGATTGTTCAAACTGTAGTAGGAGAGACTCTTTCTAGACTGGTCTAGTTAAAAAATTGAAGTAATTTGCTTAGTTATCTTTAAACATCATCTTTTTCCAAAAGAAGCACATCAAAATTGATACAAAATCACTAAAAATGTTAAATTGCTAAAATGTTATAGGACTTGTATAACTGTGCAGAAAACAACTAGGTGGCACAGCTGATTTCTCACACAGATAGACATTGACAGGATTGTTCGTGTAATTTATATGGGCTCACTGAAACCTGTGGGGCCAGCACAATTTTCTTTTTAGATCAACTTCATCTCTGCCATGTCATCTTCTAAAGCACATGACAGCAGCTTGAGAGCATGTACCTTCTTAACTGATTTTCATTTGTGCTCATCATAACCACTTCAGTTAATGTTGTTTTCTCTTCCTGTACTTGTTGGGCCTCTCTATGGGTTCTTGTGCTTAGTTTGTAGGCTTCCATCATCTCCAACAGCCCTCACTCAGCCAGGCAGCTGCCTTGGCCTGAATTGTTCATGGTGCAAGTGGAAGATGTTCTCTTTTGGTGTAGCAACACAACCCTTTGTTTGGTGTTCCCTTTCCCAGGATCAGCTGTCAGGGGGTGGAGGTGGGCTGGCTGGAGGGGACAAGTGAGCATGCCATGCTGTCTCCTCTGCCTCCATCCCTGAAAGCCAAACAGGAAAATTAATTACCTGGATCTGTGTTACTATGTCCATGTAGGGCTCCCCAGAGCAAGCCATGGTCATGCTGGCAGAGCTGCAGCAGAGCAACCCACTGCACGGTAGAAGAGCTGAGCTTGCTGTGTGGGCCCAGGGCACCTACCTTGGTGGATGACCTTGGCCCTTTGGGAGGGTGTTTTGCAAATCAGTGTTGCTTGACAATGTCCTGGTCTCAGTGTGGTGTTTTATAACAAAAGGTGGAGACTAGTTTAGCGAGACTAAAATTCAACCCAGGAAGGTTCCAGAATGAGTTATGTTGAACAATTGGCAAGTACTTAGAAGACAATGAAGTCAATAACTAAAAAAGAGCAAATGTGTGGTAAATCCATTTGATTTTCTACTTTTGGAGGGCTAAGTTGCCTAGTGAATGAAAACAACAGATGTATCTTGATTTGATATATCTTGACATCAAAAAGGTTTTGAGACTGTTCCACAGGACTGTGTTTCAGACATAAGCTAAGGAAACATGGCCTAGATGTAATCTCCATGAACTGGGTGTACAAAAGTTTGATAAATTGATCTCAAAAATAATTATCAGTAGTTTTCTGTCAGGCTAAAAGGGCATCTCTAGCAGGATCTTGCAGGGGGCAGTTCTTGGCCCAGTTCTACTCAGTACTTCAGTTTTTATCTGCATGTAAGATTACAGAATAACCCTGCAAAATTTGCAATTTTCACCAAGCCAGGAAAGTTGCAAGCACTTGGGAGACCAGCACTGGGAGTCAAAATGGTCTTCACAAATTCAATCAAAGAGGTAATACGGCTTTCTGTCAACTGGCATAATTTTCCTTTGGTCTGGTTTTCATATAACCATGGCACACAAAGAGAGAATTAATGAAATCCAGGTAAAATTCCAAAGCACTTGAGAGGTTAATCACTGTCAAGTAATTTATGCCCAATGCTAACGTTTTGTAAGGATTTAAAATAAAGATGTTTGAGAAAATCCTTTGGAGGAAAGCTGAAGCTACATAGAAACACACCATTTCAAGTTTTCACCAAGATGCTTGCAGTTTAGGGGTTGTCAGACTTGGAGACCACAGCCTGAGAGGGCAAGCAGAGAGCAGAAAGTTTGGGAGATTATGACTGCATATGATTGTGTCATATACCCACACTGCTAAACTGAAAGTGAGTTAGAGGAAGGGAATTATCCAAAGACAGAATGCCTGTGCTTGAAAACCAAGATGGAAAATGGGAATAAAAGAGAAAACAATCTTCATTGTAATCTCATTGTCCATGCTGACCGCAGTAACAAAAGAAAAAGATATCAGCAGTGAAATAATTAGCTATTTCAAATTCATTACATTTTAATAATTCAAACACTATTAATAATGCAGGTAAAAAGAATATTTCAAATATATTTTTGTCAGGGTCCTTCTATAATGTTCTCTTCCTTATTGCAGGAAAGCAGCTTATACTTCTCACCACCCTGCAATGTAAAGAGAAGGGCAACATAGCTCTTAAAATACCTAACAACTGCCTTTTGTAACAGCTTTAATGAGCTTTTTCATACTGGGTTCAAGAGGGCAGCTTTCCCTGCATTTCTAAATATGCTCTCTGGGCAAATTCAAGCAGCATGTTCCTGATGAAATTTTGTTATTTTTAGAAATAAATGAAGCAGGATACATCATTTCCCCTCCTACACCTTTGTTGATGCTTTAATATAAAGACCTGTGTACAGAAGTTAATTACAACATCCTAGATTGCACACCAAATAGGCACTGCAACTGCAAGTGGGTGCTATTATAAGGGGAAAAGAAAAGGAACAATGCTGTAAAAATGTTGCTTTGGATTCTTTTTTCATCTGATTTCCACCCCAGGAAAACAGTGCTGACTTATTTGCCACAAAAGGGATTAAACTGCCTCACATGACACCCTGGGAATGGATGCCCAAGTGAAAGGCATGTTACAATAAACAGAGTATTTTGGGTAAGGAAGGAAAGAAATATCACAAACCAACTTGTCATGCGTATTTGGCCCCTTTTTGAACTTTTACGCCATCTTATACGCTGTTTCACTTAGAAGGAGAAACCGATAATAGAAACAGGAATGTCTTTGATTTCTTCATCTATCTGTTTGTACACCAAATGCTATTTCCCTGAAGACAGTGGGATTCAAACAAGAGGGCATAATTTCATTGCCTGTGTGTGGCTCAGTCTTTTTCAGCTGCCATTTGGTCCTTAGGATTTTCTGGGGATGTTATTCCAGAGTTTCCCCAGCTTCATTGTTGCCTCCCCAGTCAAATTCTCTGCTCTTTCTCCCCTTCTTCCCCAGACATGCAAGCTTCTGAGCAAAGCATCCAAGCAATCTGAACCAGATCTATAACGTTGTTGAGTTCATCATAACACCCCTCTCAGCAGTGGAAGCTTTTGTGTTGCATTAACAGTAGTTTACCCTCCGGCTCCGTTCTGGAGTGCAGCACTGTTAGAGTTTTGACTCAGAATGAAAAGTTTGGGCTGCTGAATTATTAGCATTATTACCTGAAATGTCTCTGAGGTTTCTTCTTCTGCTATACTGGCCAACTGTGGTTTAATGAAAGTAGAGCTTATGGTGACACAGTTGCATCCTGAGCTGGAAAATATTTACCTTGTCTGTTCATTCAGCAAAAGCAAACCCTCTCTAATCCATATTTTCCCAACACCTGCATGTGGTGCATCTACAGCTTGACAGTTTGTCTGATGTGCTTTGCTGATACCACTTCGTCTCTGTGTTTGTCACATAAATTTCTCAGTAAGTTCTGGCAAACATACTCATTATCAATTCACAATAAAAATAACTAGTGCTGTTAACTAGCCTCTTTCAGGGCAGACATATATTTGAATCAAAATACACCTCTCCTTTCGTTACCTTTGAGGCGCATGTGAACATTTGTTTTGTTGCTGGTTTTAGAAAATCATCAATCTGTACAAGGTAAAGTGATCCTCTCTATGGTACCTAAAGCAGTTAAGGACAAGAGTTTAGCAGAAATCAAAGAGAATACAGATATTGATGTGACTGACAAGGGTATTGAGACTTAAATTACACATACACCAACAGACAATCAATTCACCACACTTTCTGCACTCTGACTATTAGCCATTAAAAAGAAACATCCTTTGGTGCAAATATGAAGCACCTTGTACTGGCAGCATCTGGAGCTGTGATTCTAGTCTAGCTGGATCCCCTGAGCAGGTTGATTAAGCAGAGAAAGTTGTCATTTTTAAATATCACACTTTGAATCAGGAAACAGTAAGTGAAGTAGACACAGGGAAAAAGGAGAGTGTTTTGTTTCAGAGGTCTGTGTTGGCACGTCACAGATGGACCCATTTAGGCATGCTGGGCATGCTTCGTTGTTACACAGCTCATTCAGCTTAGGCTCCGGCCCATGAAGGAGTAAAGTAATCTTTGCAACTCCATGGAAGCTCAGGGCCTGAAGTAATAGTAACCCTGAGCTTGAAGAGATGAAACAATTCCATCAGACCTTGTGCAGGTACCAATTGCTCATAGGGATACAATAAGTTGGACTATATGCAGATAAAGTGAATCCTTTCTATGAGGAATAGAAGCTGTAATTAAGTGAAAATGCAGTCCCAATACAGTAATATAGAGAGTAAATTTATTTACTCTCTCTATATATATTATATATATTGCTGTATTTATCTGTATAAATATAGATAGATTTTTTTTTCACTCATTTGGGAGAACACACTCAAGCAGTGTCCTTTACTTTGCTTAAGTCAGGTTCTCCTGCCGTTCTCCTTCCATTCTCCTTTCCAAATATTGCAGAACATCTGGCAGCACCTAACAGGGCTCCTTTACTTAATGGTAACTTCTGGCTGATGGATTTTATGTTTTTAATGCACAGTATGGAGTACAAAAGCAACACAGGTTAGCAGCAAGATCTACATGATAATTAGCAGGAGCTCAAGGGAAGAGACAGTAAGGTAAGAAGCTGAAGTTATACCACTCTGTAGTGGATCTTGACAAGTGCCTCCTCAGGTTGTTTCTAATTTATGTCTACTCAGATTTCTGTCTCATGAATCAAGTTACCAAACGCTAATCTCTAAAGAGTCAGTCAAGTTTGTCTGGCTAAATGCAGAATGCATAATGTACAGTACATGAATTCACACTAGCAGTTGTTCATCAGCCTTCGGATTTTGAAAGACTTCTTTCTCAGTATTTATTTGATCATTCTCCTATGGGTGGCATTTGACATTTAAGTGATAATTACCTAGCTCTCACTTGCCTAAATTTCACTTCAATTGGGAGAGAGGGATTAAGACAAATGATGATAAATATCTCAAAGGTATTCTTCTATTCCATTGCTTAAGTCTTTCTTCATGTATTTTTACTCACACTACTGAAAACAAACTTATGTATTCAGGATCTCCCCTATCCTTAACAGAAGCCTGACCACATGTTTTATGACCAGAAATGAAGTCCTGGCCCCACGAAGTGGAAATTTTGCTATTGGCTTCACCATGAGTGGGATGTCACCTCAGATCCTCAGACCATGATATATTGTCTTTCCTTGGTTTTCCCTCTACTGAATAGCAGATTTTATATTTATAAAATATTTATTATTATTTTCTATTTATAAAATATTTATATTTTATATTTATATACTGTTAGCAGATTTTAAGGCAAAGCAGAAAAGGGGTTACAATTATACTTCTCAGTAAGGTTAAATTCTCTCTTTTCACTGTACATAAGTTTGCAAGAGAGAAATCTGCAGAACATACAAGAGGAAAAGTGTCGGGCAGAGGGTAAGAATAAGGTCCTGAGATAAGGAACAGGGTAAAATGTTCTGTAAATCTATTATATACAGTCATTAAGGCATGATAAAAGTCTGATATTTCATTTCAGCAAGCATAATGAAGACTGACCTTTTTAGACAGATTCATAGCACTGATGCTAGAGGGGTTATTAGGTCTGACTTGTGCGATATAAGCCCTGAAATTACTCTCATTTACCCTTTTGTTGAGCTCAGTAACTTACGTTTGATTGTTGTCATCCAGAAAGACATCCAGTCCTGATGTGATGACCTCCAGAAACAGAAAATCCACTGACAGCCTTGATAGCTTAATCACATTTGCTGTTGTAATAGATGCTTGTTTTCATTTGAAACTGCCTGTTCTCTGATTTCAGCCATTGTTTCTTACTGTAACTTTCTCTGCCAGACTAAAAGGCCTTTTGTTTTACTTGGTGCCATGACCCTTATGACTCAAAATATGTGTTCACTTTTTACAGCGCAATAGAAGGCTGAAGCATTTTTGCTCGTATTAGCTATCCTCCTTGAGCTGAACACTGAGAGCGAGGAGTTGCTGCTGCAGCAGACACAGTAGAACCGAGCCAAATGGAGATCCAAAACTGGCTGCCCTTGTATCCAGAGCTTCAGTTTTGCCTCTTTATAGAAAAATCTGCCCAAATACAAATAGTGCATCTAGCCAAATATCATGGTGGTTTCAGAACATTCAAAGATGTTCACAGATTTTCAAAGCCAGAACATTTTATAAACAGGCTTTGTAATTGTCGAGCCCAGGTGTGGGAAACCTGCAGCCCATAAAATGGATTTTGAGTCTAGGACTTTATTTCACAATGTACATATGGATACAGATTTTCTATTCCTTGTCATTATCAGATAATACTGAGGATTATAGCAGCCAGCTACTTTACAGTTACATTCAATAATCTTATTTTGCCCTGATTTGCCCTATTTCCTATGCCGGATTTAGCCTGGCACTCTGGATAACAAAGGCCATGCTCTGAGGTAAGGTTTCGGTTGGAGCTCATCTCCGTTTCCATAGGAATAGGAACTAATTTCCATGCACTTGTTTGTGGTATTTTAAGAGAAAAGGAGAGAGCTTATTTCAGTTTGTTTGACAGAATTCACTTCTGTGAGCAGTATGTTACATTACTGCATGAACGCCCATGCCAGGGATTATAAATGGCTGTCCAGGTCTGGTAGCCTTTCTCCCAGAAGAACACTTGCCCAGTTTTCTATGATAGAGGGGAAAACATCTCTTCTGCACTTTCCCAGATCATAGTCCTAATCCCTTTAGTAGCCATCTGCTTTTTCAAGTCATTTCCAATTTGGGGAGACTATAAAAAGCAAACAGAAGGGCATGTTTTGTTTCTGAGAACTAATACTTGACAGTTCAGTGGAAGATGTGTGGCAGTTTCAGATCCATACCCCTTCCCTCTCTCCCAGTCCCACTTGGGTCTGGTACATGATGGGAACTGAGAGTTTACCTTCCACAAGAAGAACAAGGAGGACTAACCGCAGCCCAGTCTGTGTGTGTACATATGTCTGTGAGAGAGAGAGATGAGGGAAGAAGGGGAAGTGGTACGGAAGTAATGTCTGTCTAGGAGAAAGGAGAGCACAGAGGAATCTGAGACTTAGGGCTTTTTTACCAGCATGTCAATTAGACCTGACTCTGAGTAGATTTAATTGTGCTCTGAAGGCAGCCAGCCTGCCAATAGTTCAGAGCTGGTTTCAATAGTAGTACAAATGCTTGAAGCCATCAGATGTCTTGTTTCTGAGGTTCCCATTGCCAGCTGTGGAGTTGTGCTCATGGTGGCAAAGGTAGATATTTCATATATACTTACTTTTGGTCATGTCAAGGCGTGGCATAAATCATTCATGCACAGCCAAGTCCAAGAAGTCCTCTGAAGATTTCCAGGGCTAGGTAGGCAGTTAGGCATGTGCAAAGCTGCTTGACTTCATAGTGGGATCAGTGGAAAAGTCAAAGAGAAAAACACGTTTGTTTTTCCAGATGTTTCAGTGTCCTGTTCATTACAAATATCTCTTCCCTCTAGAAGAGTGACACTGAACACATACCACACCTCTGCCTAGATAAGTGTTTACTAAAGGCAGGGGATTCAGAAACAAGTTAGAATTTACTTAAATAATCGAGCATTTAGGGGTGTTTTTCTTGTCCTTGCTTTTATCTCCCACTGAGCACCCCCACTTCATGATATGCTGAAACCTGCTTCTTGACTTCTCCCCACGTCCCCATTTTCCCCTCCCGCTGCCGCTGCGCCTCCGCTTGCTCAGCCCTGCCACTCTCTGCACTGCACTCAGCATATGCCCAGCCCCTTCCTGCTCCCTCTGAAAACCCATCTGTGCTGTGAAACTCCCCACCTACAACGACCACGCATTGCTGTCTGGATCCCACTCTCTTCTTGTTTTTTCTCAGTTTAAATCAGTTGACTTCAGTGGTGTTGCTTCTCCCACTTGCAGGTTTTGGCAAGAGTCAGAACGTCTGCATCTGGCTGGGCTGTTTAAGGATAAGGTCTTAGAATCATAGAATCGTTAAGGCTGAAAAAGACCCCTAAGATCAAGTCTAACCATCAACCCAACACCACCATGCCCACTAACTATGTCCCTAAGCACCACATCTACTAGTCTTTTAAATCCCTCCAGGGATGGTGACTCAACCATTTCCCTGGGCAGCCTGTTCCAGTGCTTGACAACCCTTTTGGTGAAGAATTTTTTCCTAATATTCAATTTAACCCTCCCCTGGCACAACTTGAGGCCATTTCCTCTTGTCCTATCACTTGTTACTTGGGAGAAGAGACTGACACCCACCTCACTATACACTCCTTTCAGGTAGTTGTAGACGTCACCCTTGATCCTCTTTTTCTTAAGACTAAACAACTCCAGTTCCCTCAGCTGCTCCTCATAAGACTTGTTCTCCAGACCCTTCATCAGCTTCATTGCCTGTCTTTGCTCATGCTCCAGCATCTCAATGTCTTTCTTCTAGTAAGGGGCCCAAAACTGAACACAGGACTTGAGGTGTGGCCTCAGCAGTACTGAGTACAGGGGGACGATCATGTTGTTTGCTCAGCAAAATAAAGCATCCTCTGCACTTACAGAGGTATATTAACAATATTTCCAGGTTGAACTGTAGTTTCTTCCCAGGCAAAGAGCATCCTTGTTACTGTCCTGCTCTCAAACTCTTCTGCCTCTGTGAGGTGTGGAAAAGGCATTTGGCAAAACCTTCTCCCGGTGATGCTGGGAATTGTTGCTGAGGTTTAGGGAAGGCTTTTGCTAGAGGTCAGTCCTGCCATATGCTGAACCCCCAGCCCTAACCCAGGGAAACCTCATTGCATGCATATGGATCAGGACTTCCTCAAGAGGCTTTCCCTGTTGCCTCGCAATTTTCAAGAACGTGCCAGAGGAGAGATGGTTTTCATATACCCAAAACCTGAAGAATGTGCCTCTAACAACTTGGTATTTATAGAGATGTTACTAATGGAAGATTTATGATGCAGTTTATAAAGCATCCTTTTGCAGTAACTGGCAATCTTCATTACTGACTGAAAAATTGGGACTTGTCTGTAGCAGAGCCCAGATCTTGTGCTGTCATTCCGGTGCCTTCAAGGTATCCTTCCCTCTTTCCTTGTGAAGCTGCCTTGTCACTTGTGTAGAGCAGTGTACTTCACAGAAGGAAATATCTTTTTGAGGGCCACAGATCCCTCGTACTCATCATGGTCATTGCCCTGGGACTTGGTGTACACTTAGAAGAATTGCATGAAGCTGTATATTTAGAGTGTTGGCATTGACTATACAAACCCACAGCATCTAAAAACAAGTACAGCTTCTCCCAGAGACACCTGCATGATGTTTTTTGTGTGGGAAGAAACAGACACAGTGAAAGGGAAGTGAAACATTTTGCCCGAAATGGCATCTTATGGAGTCAGATCTTTGCAGTGACAAATCTACACTGAGCCGAGACAGATTTGACTTTTTCTAAATGTGTTCTTAAGTGTCTTTGTCATCATTGGAAACTTCACAGCTGAAGCTGTGCATCGATTCTGTGGGTTTGTCAACTCAAAGTGGTTTTGGTGGCTGGGCGTTGGGGTCTCTGTTTATCCTGCTTTCTCTATTTGCTTCTTACCTGGGCAGATTGCTGTGCCTTTGTGAATCCTCATTGATTTTCCCAGGAGTGAAATGTCATTACTGCAGCAGGCTGTGTACATCAGGTACATTGAAGAACAGGATCATTAGGGTTCTGTGTCATTAGCAGTGCTTCTAATGTACCCCATAATGCTTTCTTCTCTAGGAGGTGGCATTGATTATCTGAGTTAGCTGCTTCATCGGCTCTTAACACTGTACCACTGGGGTCTCGCACAACCTCCAGTGTGTTTATTCTCAGACAGCTGAGGTGTTGGGAATGAGCATGGTACAAGCTGTTCCTGTAGGAGGTCTGATGTTGGAGGAGCTGGCCCTAAATTGTTCAGGAAGTTTGTGGCTGAAGAGGGAATTGAACCCAGGTCTAAAATATCTATGACCAAACTGAACTGTGAGCCAAGATTGCTTCATAGCTGAAGAAAACTGGGATACAGGCTGATGAAGTATGAGATTTTGGGAAGGGGAACAGGGAGCTTTGGACATATGCAGACCTGATCTCAATCCTTTCCCAAAATTGCCCTTAAATAGACTGAGGTCTTTTGGTGTCATGCAACTATAGATTGTGATGGGGTTGCTCTGTACTCACAAATTAAATAAGTTTATGCCTGGCATATATGTATATTTAGCTATTAAAGAACAGCTGCAGCCAATTGCTCAACCCACTTAACATCTATATCTTTTGCCCACATGCAGTCAGGCAGACATGGCTTTAATCCTGTAATAATGGCATCTGGTCATACACATTTCTTAATTTCTATGCAATAATCTAATTATCTACAAGAAAAAATAAGTAATGTATTTTGTAAAGTTTTATTTTTTTAGAAGGCTCCTGGTGAGATATTTTCTGTTCATGTGGAAGAGATTTAGGTCATATATCATATTAAGTTTCCATTTATAGTTAGCTTTCAAGAGTTAATAAATGGTTACCTGTCACACAGCCCTGATAAAGCACCTGAACTCAATGCTTATCAGGCTGTTGTAATTGGTACTTCCCATACTCTATTTAGCACCTTCCAATCCTGATCCTCAGCTGACCAGAGGCTGCGAGTATATTGGAATTGCATGTCAGGATGGGAGCTGGGTACACATCACCATTTTCCAGAGCCTCTTCGGAAGGAAACTTGTGTGTGAGGGTAGGATGGGAGTTGTAGTATGTTCTCTAGGTCTTCTCATCTGCCTGGTTTGGGGGATCAGCACCATGAAGCCCATCTGCCCTGCAGATGGGGTTCAGCCACAGTACATACACCTGCGACCTGATTGCCACGTAGAAATAGTCACCATTGCCCATGAGGTCTAAGTAGGTGCAGCTTCGCGTCTTTTCTTGGGCTCTGGGATTCTTTGGCACAGGCTGTTTCCCCCTTGTATCCCCAGCCGTAAGGGTCTATACTGGTTTCCTATAGCTGCACCATTGCTTGGTGGCTACTCAAGTGCATAGCTTCCCTTTCCCAGCCCAAGCAAAACTCAAAGCAAGCAGATTTTATTCAAAACCAATCTCTCTTAGCTTTAATCGGCACAAGACATTTGCTTACTTGCTAGGATTTAAGATATGCATACGCCCTTCTGTCCTGCAGTGGTTTTGTCACCATCCCTCAGTGTTGTTTGGGCTCAATCAGACACCTGTAGGTGTTGCAGCTCTGCAGAGCCCCATCTCCACACCAGGGAATCTCTTCCTTTTATGCAGGCAGCTTGTTTTTCCCCTTGGTTGGCTCCATAGTTAGGCAATAGCATCCTGGCACAAAGGCAAAATCCTCTGCTCTTCTCTCCTGAGCAGCTGGTGCTGCAGTACATCCCCCAGCTCTCTCCAGGACCTGTGGGGCTTTGAAGACCCACCAAAAGTTCTCACTTTCTCTTCTTTTCTCCAGGAAGCGAGCACTCTCCAGGCAGCTACCTCCCACAGAGGAGCTAGAGAAAACTGGTTCCATCAGGTGGCCATCTCGTGGCCTCCAGTTTAGTGCTCCTATGTAACTAGATTTCATTAGATGCACATTAACCAGTTAACTAAATTGGCACATTAATCAATTGTCATTAACTGATACAGAATCTAGCAGATGAATAAGCTCTTTATTGATAATTTTTAACCCTCTGTATTGGTGTGGTTGTAGCTCTCTGTGATACATACTAATGCAACATGCTTAGGATAAATTCTATTTTTTATAAGCTCTTTATAAGCCACTTATAAATAGAAGCTTAACATGAAGTGTGACAGATTTCTGATCTTTAGTTTCTCCTTAGCCCTCCAAGCACTTTCTTTCTGGAAATACAGAATATATCCAGTATGCCCTAGATATTCTCCATTCTCTGCTGATGACTTTAGCTCTCAGTCATTGATCCTTTCCACTTCTTAATCAGTGTAAATAGACCAGTGCTGCAACTGTCTTGTTATTTAACATTCAAAAAGGACAAATAAGATCAAAGGGAGTAAAGGAGTGATAAATGGAAAATATATTTTGTTGCTCATGTGATGCTGTGAGGCTGAGGGGGGTTCATGTCGATATAATACAGACACAAAAAAATTTATTTCTTTTCCATTGCAATAAAGACTGGAGTAGCTGAGTGAATTATTCACAAGAAGGGAAAAAATATTGAGAAGATACTGTGCGGCATTTATGTAGTGTCAGTACTTTTTGACATTATGTTTCACCAAAGACAGTGGGTGTAATGGTCTCTCTTTCACCACTGGGCAAACACTGTGGCATGAAATGCTTTGTTTAGGGTTACACAGCAAATCAGTGCCAAAATGGGGGACGGAACCCAAATTTCCTGGTGCCCTCCATATATTGCTGCTGTTCACCTGCTGCTGTCAGGGGAGAGATTGAAAATAAGATATTTTTTATTTATACAGAGGAAACTCTGGAAATGTAGGGAAGGGAAACATTTAGGAGTCTATACCGATTTTGTTTGTTTCTTTACTTCTGTGGCAGAAAACCTGTGCATCAGAGACTCTGGTGCTATGGAAAATTTAGAAGCAATACCTGTTCACTTCAGCGTATGGCATTCAGATTTTTGAGTCTAATCCCCCAGCATCCAGTATGTTTTTACTTTGATTTTAAAAGAAGTAAAGCCCTCTCATTACTTTTCAGCCTTTCCTTACATTCAGCTATGAACAATATAATAATGAATGTGTCCAGGTAGTTAATATATTGACATGCATTTGCAGATAAGCACGTCTACTGTGTTTCTCACAAACCATAGGGAACATCAGGTGCAGAACTTGTAGATTTAAAGCACAGCTAAAGTTAATGGCTGCAAATTGTAATCTAACATAACATTTTCTCAGCATAGATTCCTCCCCCTTTTTTTTTCTCCTTAAAACTTTTGCTGTTGCGTCACTGATAAATCACAGCCCTTTGCTCTGTAATAGATCCCTTTTTTTATTTAAAGTTTTGCCTTCCAACCCATTAAACCTTTCCTCAGTAGCGTTACTTTTACTTTTCAGAAACGTGTATTCAATATTATAGGCTTGGAGTTCTTTTGTTTTCTCCCTGAAGAGGTAAAACCCTGGGGGATTTAAGTATCTACTTGATAGGCTTGCACAATCTTAATCAGCCTATAATGGAGCTAATGGCTGTTTGTCATCCTTGGAGATATAAATTTCCTGGTGATGTCTACTGCAGTCAGTGCATGAAGTATGCTCTGACTGCCAGCAAGGTCTAATAACCAGGAGAAGGGCAGCCAGCTTCATTAGCAAGAGCGAGACTGAGACTGTACCGGCTGCTTTTCTGGGGAACTCTGCTTTTTTGAATACCAGGAGGGGAAAATGGATAATGCTGGTAAGTGAAATAAAACAAATTTCATTCTTAGTGGAGCTACGGGGTTTGTTTCTATCCTGTCTCCCTTGCTGCTGGAGATGTGTTTCTTTAGCCCTCGTGGCTTCTTCCTTTTCTGTGTCCTGTATTAAAGCAAATTTCTATGTGTAAAATGTGACACACTTATGTTGTTAACCCTTAAACAGTCTGTTTTTTCTATTTTAAGTCTGTATTTCCTGGAAATGTGAAACTAAACTGATGTAGGATCTGCCTTTTTAAGGTTTTCAGTGTTATTTCGGAAGCTATATGCAGGAAATGTGGCAGGAAGGGAAAAATGCATATATTTTAGTAGGAAAATATCTTTCACAGATTACAATAGGTGTAGATAGGTAACTAATAAACCTAATGAAAAGGAGATAATGCATCTCTCTCATATGTCTAATTTCAAGCTGTTTCTATTTCACCATATAATGCCTTGCTCTCTTTTATATTTAGTACATAAAATTTTGAATATATTGGCACTTTTTATTGTTTTCTTTGATGTTCCAACTTTAGATCATGCATTTTCATGCCAAATAATGCACTTCATGGTTTCTAAGGAGGCGCACACAATACCAATGTTGCATCTGTGATGAAATGCATTATTTGCATTTCCCTTTTGCATTACCTTGTAGCACTAAGCAGAGAAAAATTAGAGCTCTTTGGGATGGATATTTTGCTTGTTTCTTTGACTGCTGTAAAACTTGAATATGTCAATGTCTCACTGATTTATTGGTATTAGTACAATACACACTGGGACACAGAATCTGCAGTAGGTTCACTGCCCTTTGAAACCTGCTCAAAACATCAGATTTGTCTAATATTGTCCTTAAAAGTGCTGATCACCTCTACAGTGTGTGAAAAAATTATCCTACAGTAGATTTCAGAGGTGATAGTATATGTATAGCTTAGTTTTGTGAGGTTTTGTGGGTGTTGATAATTTTTTTTTTAAATAATAATAGCAAAACTCTTGCTTACATCTGCTAAGCTGTCCAGGTCAATCTCATCTCAAATGTGTTGCTATCAACATCTGTGACAAATAGATTAAAGGGTCTTGCTGCTTTTATTTCGGTATAGTTCAGGAGACACACACACACACAAAAAGATGTTTTTCTAGAAAATAAAATGTTGGCGTCAGGGAAAACTACATTACCAGTACCTGTGAACTTAAAAACTGACATGGTCTTAGTATATTGTTCATTTTTGTGAAATAAATAAGATCAGGAATATTCTTTGCACTTGGTGCTTTGGCCAGCTTTTAAGAAGCCTTAATATAATAAATGATAATGACGTGTCTTCAACATTCCATGACAAGGCAGAATTTTCTGGTCAGAGGCGAAGGATTCCTGTTCTCTGGCACAGAACGCCTGTGGCCAAGAGATACCCTGGCATGCAGAACTGCTAATTCCTTCAGGTTTTTAAGCTCCCTAGCATCAACAACTAATACTATTGAAGTCTTGACAGAGCTATCACTTTAATCCGGCTATAAGAATTTGTTCTGCAATGAGTCACCAGTATTTTAAAGGCCAGTTTTAGGGGGGTGAAGAGGGAAGCCAGTATCTGAAAACCATAGAAACAGATTTTCCTCTGTATGTATACATATTTTTTTTTACCTTAGGAAGATTCTAGTTTGGTTGTTATCTGCAAAATTTGGAAGTTAAAATAAGTAAGGCTTTGCTCTCTGCACAACTTTACCAACTACTCTCAAAGCTTCTTGTAACACCAGTTTGCTGAATAACTCCAGATATTTTTTTATGCAGAAACAGTGACCAATAGTTTTCATTTTTTAGAAAAACAATATATATATATATACACAGTTAAAAATAGTTAAAATAATCCTTTTAGAAGGAGAATTAAAAACTAGCTGTAAAAAAAAACAAAAACAAAAACAAAAAAACCCCAACAAACAACATAACAGATGGAATTAAGCCTTAGTGAAGACGTCATGGCAGTGGGTCAGGCTCCAGCTTCCACCCAGGTGAGCTTCTTGCTGCCTGCGGTCAGCTTGACCAAACCCCCAGGGATCTTCAGCCCCACATGTGGCATGGCCACGCTCCCTTCGCCA
>NW_010333552.1:11647-30405 GCF_000700745.2 Antrostomus carolinensis | reverse complement strand
AACGCATCTGTTTCCAAAAAGTCTACAGGGAGCTGGGTAAACATGGCTGGGTGTGCAGAGGTATTTTTAGGGCTCTTGATCCCTAATTGCAACCAAATGGATTTGGGTGCCAGCGTGGGGACTGTGCAGCTGAATAACCCTGTAGATCTGGCCCATACCCTTTGACTTCCACAGGGATGCGAGCGCACCTCTGAAAACCCACGCTGTGTAATCTGGGCGCTGAAGAGATCAAACCAAAAGGAGCAGGAAATTTGCAACCATAAAACTAACTGCATAATTAATTTGTTCTTCAGCAGTTTGACAATTGAAATGTAAACATGCTAATGTATACAAACTGGATACCTGCCTGAATTCTTCCTAAAGAGATGCTATTTGTGGCAATACAGAACTACAGAATATTAGCACAGCTGCAAGTTTCAGACACCAAGTGTTAGAAATAACAATTTGGTTATCAGTGTCAGTGAATCAGGCCTTTGTTATTAAATTCATCATGCTGCCAAAGAGACTTTCAAAGTCAAACCATGGATAATTGTTGGGCAAAACTCCATCCTCTGTTCTGCATAACAGAAATATCTCTGTAATTCATCACTCATCTTCCCTGCTATCATTAAAATAATTTGCTGGCCAAAACTGTTATTTAAAAGGATCAGTGTTGCTAATAGGTCACCTGTGTGCACCCTTTAGCTGTCTTGATTCGTGCTATTCCGTGGTTTTAAGAAACAATGTTTTCATTTAAAAAGTCCTTTCCTTTAAATGTTAGATTGCTTATATTTTTAATCTGTGTACTGAGACAGCTCCACATAATTGTTGTCTCGTGTGTTCTTTTAAAAGCCTTTCCTGGAATAACAATAAAATATTCATCCATCTGTTTATGGCACATCAGGACGGTTCTAGTTGTATTTTCTTGCCTATTTTGGCATCAGCTGTTTCTGATGGGATGGCTGCAGGTATTCAGCTGCAAGGTTGCCTGCTACTGTGGGCAGGGCAGCCAGCAGCCCCCTCCCTGCCTCTGCTGGCAGGTCCTGGGCTCCAGCTTTGCTGCACACGTCTGCTTCAGGCCAGACACATCAAGCCTGGTGACAGCAATGATGTAATAAAACTAGCTTTAAAAAAAAACAAGGAAGGGCTGGAAATAACTCATGGAAAAGAAAGCGAATACAAAAGTAGCAAGAAACTTGCAGTAGCAGGAAGAAAGAAGCTGTGGAAACAGACGTGCTCCCAAGGGATGCTTTTTTGGGGGAATTTCCTGTAAGAAGGAGTGAGATCAGCATCACCCCTTCCCCCAGAGCTCCTAGTCAGCCGTGCCCTGCCCAGGCAGGTATCTCACCTTAAAGTGGACAAGTTTCACACACTCATTTGGACCCAAGGAACGTGCCCACATGAGGTGCCAAAAGCTGGGGAGAGGGATCTCATCAGGGTGAATGGCACCATGGCAAGGTGCCGGGTCGTGCATAGCATACTAGTATTGAACAAAAATGGAAGGCCTTGTTTCATGTTTCTTGGGGATTTATATGACTTCTTTGCACTTGGAATATTATTTTAGCAGTAATGAGCTAGCTGTGGTTAATTGTTACCCTGAATTATGTAGGCTCTATGGCTGTGGCTGCAGGCTATGCCTTCCAGTAAATAATCTGTTTTAAAGTCACTGAAGGTCTTGAGCATTGAATATCTTGTTTCTGAGGGATACCCAGTAGCACATCAAACTTCATATTTGACCAGCAGTGAAACTTAGAGCTTTCCATTGAAGCAACACTATTTAACCTGAGGCCTGAAATGTTTTTGGACAGGCTGAACAGCAAGTGTCAATTTGGTCACCTTCTGCGTGATAACACGTGTGACAGGAAGGGTAAGAGACACAGGAAGCTGTTTGCTGACTGTAATTCCCTTGCTTTTGAAGTAACTGGTCATTTTTGTCTTTCAGTAAGTCAATAGGACTTACTTAGCATCCTTTAAAAATAAGACTGCTGCGATTGAATGCTGGTTAAGGATTTTACCTTACAGATACTGTGTAGTCTCTTACCTGAATTTGAGGTCAACAGCGTGCATCTTTTTAAAACGTAGGGGAGAAAAACATTCAGCTAGTTAGAAGAGCAGGTTGGGAGGTGGGCTTCAGATTATGATCCTGGTTTTCTCATCAACTCATGGTGTTCAGAACCCTCTAATGTGTCCCAGCTGATCTGTGTGCAGAATTAGTCTAGACAACAATCTCATTGTGCTGTAAGGTTCACTTGTTGCCCATAAAGGGCTCTGAAATCCTTTGGCCATTGAAGGCTTAAGCTTGGCTGAATTGTCCCTATTAATTTGGAAACCTATTGAAACAAAATCACTTGCAATGGAAGCGGTGACAGTGTAACTGTGGGTTTGTCAGCCCTTGAGAGACGATGACAACTCCAAACTCCATCAGCAAAATCAGTCATATCCTGTTGGCAGCTTCTGTTTTGACCTTTGGTGGTACCTTGCCCAAGTGACTTGTGTATGTGTTCTTGGGGTTTTTCCTTCTCTCATTCTCTCCAACACTGGGAAGATGCTTTCAGATGGGGTAACGGCATCTCCTTTCTCCACTCCTCACTCTTATATATAAGTTCACTCTTTGTCCTTGCAAAATGTGGCTAGCAATGATGCCATGTTGACTTTTATTGGCTTCATATGCCATGTTCTATAGATCACAAAATGGTTTGCACATGGGCAATGAAGTACAAAGCAATAATCAATTCTTTTATACTACATTTTGTATTGTTATTTGTCTCCTACTTGCACTCATGGCCTCAGTTGAAGCAGATGCTATAGTGTGTCACAGGCCACTCTCTGCTAGAAAGTTTAATTTCTTCTTGTAATTTTAGAATAATACTCATGGCTTATGCCCCTTTACCCAGAAGCTGGAACAGTGTACTTATAAAGCCATGATCTTGGAAAATATTTCTATGAGGATTAAACTTCCCTGGGCTGCTGCTTCCAGTGTTATTTTCAAGTCTGCAAACATGTGGCCTGGAATAACTCTATAGGAGCTTGTATTAGAAGTAACCAAATACCATGTAGGATTAAAATGATGGTGCAGCTTCTAAGGTAGTGATGGCCCACCCACCCTACTTCAAATGATTCTTTTTAGCTAGAAACACTGTGGTTTCACTTCGTTGACACACACTTATAATATTTTAAGCAACTATTCCAGTCACTATAGTACTTCTTATAAAGAAGCATCATGAACTCCAGCTGGTTTGGAGTGACAGTATAATACAGATTTTATTTTCTAATAAGTTCTGAATTTGTTTTCTGATAAAAGCTAGCAAGCATTGGACCATCAGGTGCTGAGTTCATGCCTTATATTTACATGAAGAAAGGCTGAGAGAGCTGGGGTTGTCCATCCTGAAGAAGAGAAGGCTCTCGGGTGATCTTATTGCAGCCTTTCAGTACTTGAAGGGGGCCTATAAGAAAGATGGGGACAAAATTTTTTAGCAGGGCCTGTAGCGACAGGACAAGGAGTGATGGTTTTAAACTAAAAGAGGGTAGATTCAGATGAAATATAAGGAAGACATTTTTTATGATGAGGGTGGTGAGACACTGGAACAGGTTGCCCAGAGAGGTGGTAGAAGCCCAATCCCCGGAAACGTTCAAGATCAGGCTGGACGGGGCTCTGAGCAACCTGATCTAGTTGCAGATGTCCCTGCTCACTGCAAGTGGGTTGGACTGGATGACCTTTAAAGGTCCCTTCTGACCCAAACCATTGTATGATTCTATGATCTGTCGGTTGTGTGGGGTTTTAGCAAACGGAAGTAGATATCAAAATCTGACAGGTACTGCTTCCCCATACGCTTCTAGCAAGGACCCAACCATAGCTGCAGGAGCCAACCATTTTGACAGCACGAGGGAGCAGTCCGGAGGAGGAAAGGTTGTATTAATAGAGGCACCATTGCAAATCACTCCAAGACAAGCCGCCTGTGCTCCAGGGGCTTCAAACGCCTCAAATTGAGGGGGCTGGAAGTGATCTGCTAGGGTGAAAGTGAGATTGTATGACCAAAGAGCAGGTGGCTGATAATAAGGATCTAGTCTGCTGCTGTTTAATCATCGTTCATTGTCTCTAACTGTGAGACCTTTAGGAAATTTGATGCTTAATTATGGGGTGATTTGCAAGGGTATTGCTTTGGGCTCTAAAACTAGACCTGATGGAATTTTACCAAAAAGTCTTTTTTTTTTTTTTTTTTTTTTCCCTCTGTCTCACTATTCAACCATTTTTAATATTTTCACATAAAACGTTTATGAGACTTCTTCCTAAAGTATAATTGGAAAATATAAGTAGCTTAGGACTATGAGAATACCCAGCAATGTTCTCCCAGCAGACAGAAGTAAATCCTGAGTAAAGCAGCTGAGTTGCTCTCTGATGGCTCCTTCTGGCAGGTGGGGTGAGCATGGGGGGTCACAGGGCCAAAGCAAGCAGTCCCCACAGTTGTGCTGTGGAGAGGCAGGGTGTCAGAGGAGATGGGTCACCTGGATTTGTAGGAGCTGTGTATGCTTGGCTCTGGGCACAGCTCAGCACTAGAAGGGATGTCCCATTTGCTGTTGGAGATGCTAGAATAAAGAAGTAGCCATATTAATTTGATAAAACTGCCACATTTTCTGCAGATACTGGGAGACAGGAGCTAATGTGGTTTGTACTGTTTCCAGCACAAAAGCATCCTCTCCAAGGACCCCTGGGGGCAGTGGTACCAGCGGTAGGACTTCTTGCAGGGAACAGCAGAAGGGATGATGTTTATGGTTAGTTCCTTCCCTCCCAGAGGAAACAAATTTGACTCAGACTTGTCAGCAATGGGGTATCTGGCTTGCTGGGAACCTATGGCTCAAACAACAGACTCGAGTGCAGAGTTAGGTCCTTGATTGCATCCAGTTTTCAAATAAAGCAAAAGGCCCAGCACCACCATTCCTGTAATGTAACAATCGTGTGTTTGCATATTTCACAACTTGTTGTATGCTAAAATCCCTTTAAATGTATTTATTAATAGCAAGAGGCTATTTAATAATGATAAAGACAATTCTGTGTCTCTAGAGAGGCAGACACAGTGGGAGACAATCCCAGAAACAGTCTTTTCATCCATGGCTTGACCAGTGCTAGGAGAAGCCTTGCACAATGTAATTCAAACACAAATACGAGAGCAGCTGCTATTTCCACAGGAAACAAAGTAGTGATCGATTCGTCCTAGCTCCAGCTCCTGCTGACTCACGAGTCCCTTCTGTCTTTCTCCCTGGGACTTGTGTCAGTCCAAAAATCGGGGGGTATTTCATTATGGAGGCTCGCATGAAAACCATGTGGAGAGACAAACTGAAAATATGGTGGTCTCAAACCAGCAGAAAATGCATGTTGCTGGCAGCTGCTTATTGACATTGAAACCATAGGCTTTGCTATGGCCTCATTGTCAGGGGAAATGGTTTGTTAATGTAGGAAGCTTAGGGAGTTCATGCATGTGTTGCAAAACCAGCCTATATATTTTAGCTGCTTTGTTTGTAGCTGCAGTTGTTACATAAGTCGCCTTTTCTTCTCTTTTCCGTTTCTGTCTTTGTTGTTTAATATTATTAAAATAACTAACATGACACATTATTCTGTTTTAATTTGAAGTGAAATTTGGCAGCTTCTAGTGGTGGGATAAGGTTTAATTGCTCTTGGCATTTTAAAAAGAAATGCAAATGACAAAGATATTAAACCGACAAATTATGACAGCTCACATAACACTTTTTTCAATTTATTTTTTCCATGCATTTTTAATACCCAGAATAGTCACCCTTAATACTACCATATTTACAATAAGTCATTATTCTACTGGAGACATTCTGTTTTGTTAGGCAATACACAATCAGCAGTTTTCAATAAAGAATCTGAAAACTGTTTAACATTAGTTCTGTAACACAAACTTATAAATGCCAGACAATTTAAAATTGGGGCCAATATGCTGCCCTTAAATTGGGATATTAAGAAATAATTAGAGCACAGTAAGGGCAGGTTGCCAAATGTAACTTTTAAATTCCCTAGTTTGTATCACTTAGAGCAGCGACTGTAATATATTATATGGCTTATGTAAGGCCAAATAAACATGCATTTCCTACATAACAGCTTCAGGCTCTGAGTGGTGCCTGCAAGAGGTCCAAGTGGCTGTTTACTTTGGCATGTGTGGCTTCAAGAAGCATAAAGCACCACAGAATTTAGAAGCAAAGATGGCTTTGGGGTTAAAAATGGGAATAGGAATCAACAGCAGAATCCACTTTTCCCACTTTTCCTACAAACCTCAGTGATGGTTTTTTTGTTTGTTTGTTTGTTTGCTTGTTTTTCCTCCTTCATCACCTCAGCTCCAGTTAAGTGTGATGCAGTGTCATACATCTGCATGGCATCCAGCTCGGAACACAGCTTTTCTAGCTGGAGGATCTTTGAACACTGTGGTGTTAATTGATGCAAACAGGCCTCAGAGCCCAATCCTGCCCACAGCTTCGGAGGTGCTATCCATACTGATGAATTACTTGTCTTATTTAGAAGCAGAAGAAGTTTGCATAGTGCTGTGTGAGGGCATCTTGGCAATTTCTGAGGTTAAATAATCTGGGTAGTGGGGAAAAATACTTTCTTACCCATATGTGGAAAGCTCTGGGACCAAATTAACTGTAGTGAAGTCTTGAGCAAGATTTTGAGGTCCCTCAAGCTGAACAATTTACTTTGCAGTGTCAGCAACATCTGAAGGTGGTGATCATTACCTTATATTATTTTATTGGCCACCAGTTCAAAATAATGTAACAACTATTAAAGTTAATTGTTTTAGCTCCGGATGTTGATTCTTCAACATGAATATTAGACAAGATAGAGTAGTTGTACACATAGTTCTTCATTTTCACACACATTTCTGTCACCTTTGCAAACTCTCAAATTCCCTAAGTGTGGTGTATACTCTTTAATACTGTAGTTCAGGAAACTTGGCTGCAAAGCAGAGTGGGCAGGTATAACGTTGGCAAAGTACTGTTCAGCACCATTTATAGTCTTATTTTGAAATGCTGAAGGAGGAAGAATAGGCAGTGTTATTTCTATCTTCCTATCCAAAAATGTTCCCTTCTGCCAGGGAGGAGGTAAGAAGGATGGTGTTGGGGTCCTCTCCCTCTCTCAGCAAAGCCTTCCTTGCTCTTTCTTCTGCACTGCAGGTGAAGAAGCTAATGATATGCTGCTTGAGTGAGAGAGGGGGAAGCTCGTACGGCTACTGTTTGAGAGCACTTTTGTAAGAGTAGTGTTTTTCTGCCACATTAGTAATGCTGTGTGTGCCTCAGTGAAGCCTGCTTCTCCCTGCAGTCCTGTTGCAACAGAGAAACTCACTGTTAACTGTTGTCTACCTGACACAATGACTTGTTAATTCAGGGACATGAAAGGCTTGACTGGTTCAAATTTTGTCCTGAGGTAAGTCCCCTCCTTTCGAGTAAGGTAAGTCCCCTGCTTGCGATCACAGCTAGGAAAGGAGATTGTATAGAGGTGGGTGTCGGTCTCTTCTCCCAGCAAGTGACAGGACAAGAGGAAATGGCCTCAGGGTGCACCAAGGGAGGTTTAGACTGGATATTAAGAAAAATTTATTTACTGAAAGGGTTATTAAGCATTGGAACAGGCTGTACAGGGATGTGGTTGAGTAACTGTCCCTGGAGGTATTTAAAATACATGTAGATGTGGTGCTTAAGGACATGGTTTAGTGGGCGTGGTGGTATTGGGCTGACAGTTGGACTTGATCTTAGTGGTCGTTTTCAACCTTTATGATTCTATGATTTCTTTGGATTTTTTTAATCTGAATTTGAAAACTTGAGGTCAAATTCAGTTTTTTTAATCTTATAGAGCAGATGGTTGCCAAGCATTAAAGTTTGTGCACTTCCTCTGGATGCAGGTCAGTTGTGCAGCTGTTTCAGAGGACTACCCTCAGGGTGAACAAGGTGAAAGCAGATGTTAGCATTATTCCTATGATCAGCATTTAACCACACTGTTGTGGCATCACTGCCTCTTCTCTGATTTCCTTTTCCTCTGCTCTGCCTTTAAGTTTTTTTCTCAGACCAATAAGTGCTACCTCAAGTAGTTGATCAGACTGCTAATGGAGAAGCGGGTTGCCACATTGTGAAAGACAGATGAAATGTGCTTGCCTGAAAAAGCAACACAAATAAACTCAGCACACTGTGGATGGAGCTGTGTGACCTCAGGCTCTCCTTTTCTCTGCTTCTGGCGCACCACCCTTGTTCTTTGCACCTTTGCCTTTTTATCAGGAAGCACCTAAGCATCCATAGGATGCAAAAGTGGTGTTTCCCAAAGCAAAGCATCTATTTGCCTGCTGCCATGTTGGATCAGTCTTGATAACTCCTGTGTTCCCCTTCACTTTCACATTCCCATGCTGGTCTGCACACTCAGTGTGAACCTGCATCACTGGGGTTTCTTTTGCTTTTTTTTTCCTTCTGCCCATTTTCACAGCCACAGTGTACGATGGGCAGACTGAAAAACGAAAACAAGTATTTTGACAATACTAGTAGCTTGGTGACCATAAAGCTTTCCTGTGGCTTTGAAGAGAAATTTGGAGTACTTATTTCATGTACTTCCCCTGGTTGTGCTATGCACTGTGCACCAGAGCTCCAGTTCTTCAAGTGATGCCATGAAAGTGGGTTGCTGTGCTCAGATCCATTATTTGCGAGTCTTTGGAGTTCAGTTTTAGCACTGGTAAGGCAGCATTGCTAGTTTTGACTGCTTCCACCATGGGTCACCCATTGGAAGTCTCATACTATTTGGAAGAGGGAGTGGGTGAAATCTGAACAGCAGTTTGGTTTCTAGAAACAAAATGGTAAGAGAACATTTACCTGTATCAAACTGGGCTGCTTCTCAGCTGAGAGAAAAAGCAAAGAAAGTTTTCATGCGCCTCGTGATTTCCCTCCTTGGCAACACCCTGGTCACACTGGCTAGACCCAGATGTTGGAAATTTGAGGTTCTTTACAACTGGTATAAAAGGACTTCCCACAGCTGAGAAGTAGTTCCTAAATTATTTCAGATTGTGCTGTGTCAAAGGTGACTAATCCAAGATTTTTACCATTCTTAAAAAGCATATCCACACTTCCACTTTGCTCCAAATTTTTCCCTCCCATTTCAGAAAACATTACATTAAATCAAATTCTGTTACGAGTTCATTTATAGAACAAGCTGTCTCCTCATAAAATTTATGGATGGCTGCATCATGTTCTTTATGCAGTTCAGGAAGCACTGCAAACACATGGGAGCAAAAATGTTTCCCAAGCAAAACAAGGCAGTCTTTGGCACGTGGATATTTGGCCAGAGCACAGTGCCCATGGAAAGTCTGCCATGCTTAGGGACACTGTTGGAGATGGAGTTCTGGGCTAGGTGAACCTTTCCTATATGTGTAGGAGAGATGCAAGTAGGTTTGGGAGGCAGAGAGGTCCCAGCCTGTTGGAAGACATGTTAGTATATAGTAGTGGCCGGGAGAGGGCTATGAAAGAGCTGCAGACAATCAGCCACACAAAGGCACAGAGCTGCCATTTGTTTTGTAGCCCAGAGATGGAGCTGGCAGAGCTTTCTGGCCTTCTGTTTATGGGCTGGGAAGGCATTGAGTTACCTGGACTCAGACTCATTCCTCTTCTGAGGGTAAACAGGTAGGGCACACAATGTACCCCCTTGGTCTCCCTTGTGAGAGAGCTGCATGCTTTTAAATAAAGTATTATGAATCTGTGTTGTAACAATTTTTAAAGGGAGTAAACGAGATAGACTGGTAATCATTATCTGGTGAGCCTGACATCAGTCCCAGGCAAAAATAAGGAACAGATGACACAGGGACTGAGCCAGAAAGAATGGAGAGATTGAATACAAATAATTCCAATTAACACGGGTTGGAGGAAAAACAGGTTTGAGGGAATTATTTCATACATCTGTCTTGCTGCATTAGAAGATGTTTGGCTTGGTTCTGCTGTGCAGAACCTAAAATTATACAAAATCAATGTTGTGTACCAAATGGGTTATTCAGTGCCTAAATGCCAGGCTTCAAAACACAAATTTGTTTTGGGAATCATTGCCACCCATCAGGTGTGATTCAGGAGGTATCCAGCAAGAATTGGTTCTTTGCTCCAGGCTGTATGGTGCTACTAGCACTGACTAGCAAGAACATATAAAACTATTTTTAGGCAAAAAACCAATGTGTTCAGTATAGACAAATGAAAAGCCATATCATCAGGAGAAAATTAATTAGGTCATAGTTACAGTTTGGGAGGCTCAGTGTTGAGAAGCAGTGATTTTGAAAGATACTTGCTTAATAATAGCATTATGCTGGAAGCATGTGTTCAGCTCATGAGCTGTGTTCCAGAGAGCTAATGCACTCTTTAAATGTACTTGCAATACTGAAAGGTGTTGTCTTACTCTGGTTTGAGCACTAGAGTGACTGTTCCTGGGATATTAGGTAATCTTTGGTGTCCCATGTCTTCCTTGAAACACGAAAATCTGGAGAGGATTCAGGAAAGCCTTGTAACTAAGCAATCTGAGTCACTGTGAAAGACTGATGAAAGCAAATTTCTTAATATTCTAAACCTCTTTTGCACTTCACTCTAAAATCCCTTTCCAGCTTTCTAACTACAATAATCCTACAAAGAATACTGTCTCAATGTTTCTTACTGGAAAATATTAGTTTGGACCTCTTCATTCCCATTTATGACTAAATATCACCAAGATCTACCCATAGAGGTACATTGTTGGGAACATACATACATACATATATATATATGATATGTGTGTGTATATATATATTACATGCAAATACTGGTAATGGGTGATTTTGAATATATTTTAGATTAGAAAGAGGAAGGTAACTATTGACTTGCCACCAGGGAAGAAACAAATATTGCACAACTTAAAGCAGACAGACCGATAAAAAGGCTGAAAGTCAGGGGTCCCAGGTGTTAGAAAGCCTCTAGCAGGATGCTTCCTAATCAACACTCAGAATTCTTCCTTCCAGTTTTAATAACAGCTCTGTTTCCACCGGAGCTAGCTGCATCTGCCTTAATTGCCGCCTGTTGGGCACTACGGCATGGCAATGCTGACACAGGCAAGCCTTGGCTGCCCTGCCTCCTCAGCAGGAGAAAACCTTGTTGAAATAATGCCCGTTATGCTGGTTTTCTGTGCACATGTAGTTAAATGAAAGATGCTCAGTTCTTCCTCATCATCCCAGAGTCAGCAGCAGCCAGGGTTCCTGTACAATGCATTAACTCATGTTTCATTTATGTGGTAAGTACTAGGGAGTGGGGCTGATGAGGGTAAGCCAGAACCAATTAAGTCATTTATCTCCACTTGCACCAATGGAGAGCAGATTTTGGCATTATTCCAGTGTCTCTGAAATCAGGCACCATCCTCATTCCTCGGTGTCACTGTCAGCCTGACAATGTAGCTGGAACTCATACAGGGCTGCAGTAAAGGCCGTGGTTAAAAACCACTTTGGTGTTTTGCCTAGTAGGAAGGGTTCACTGGCTGAATATGGCTGTTTAAGAGGCAAATTACTGGTGCTGCTTTTCATACTGCAAGGAACAGCTTTCCAGTCTGATTACCGTTGCTTTATGCAGATGGTGTGGTTTTCTCCTCTGCACTCCAGTGAGAAATAGTTTGCTTAACTTTTATTTTTCTAGAAAACTTCAAGAAGAACCTTTAAGACCTGTCCTTCAAGTTTATGATGTCTTTCTTCAGGTAGCACCTGGGAATTCAACACCACAGGGCACTGCCAGGAGAGGCCCCTAGGACAAAAGAACTGGAGGCAGCAGAACAGGTTGTGGTGAGGGTTAACATCATTGTCGTTGGAGCACACAGCTAGGGTCTGCAAACTCCATGGTGCCCAAAATAACAAGCAGTTCGTTAGCCCTTAAACAGACTATGTGTATAATCATACAGCCTACTGATTAGGGCACTCACCTGTCCTACTCAGCACCTACTCAAAATGCTGAAGCACTTTTTTTCTTTTTTTTTTTTTTTTGGAAAGAGAACTAGAAACAAGAGCTCAGCCACACGCCACCATGCCATAGAGAGGTGCCAACACTGCTTTATTCCCTATGCAAAAGCATCACCAGTGTTTCCCCCTAATCCCAGCTGGCAGGACAAAAGTCCCCATATAATTGTACTATACTAGCAACCAGATCTGGTTGGTTTGGCTGTTGGAAGGCAAGAGAAACAGGAATTAATCCCTTCAGGCAGAAAAGAGGATTGAGTCAAGACCCTCCAAACTGTTCTGCATCCTACCTAAGCTACTGTGTGGATGATAAGATTCACATGAGCTGGCAATGCGCGTTCACAGCCCAGAAGGCCAATAACCGTATCCTGGGCTGCATCAAGAGCAGCGTGGCCAGCAGGTCGAGGGAGGGGATTCTGCCCCTCTACTCCGCTCTCATAAGGCCCCACCTGGAGTGCTGTGTCCAGTTCTGGAGCCCCCAACACAAGAAAGACACAGACCAGTTAGAACAAGTCCAGAGGAGGGTCACGAGGATGATCCGAGGGCTGGAGCACCTCTCCTGTGAGGACAGGCTGAGAGAGTTGGGGCTGTTCCGCCTGGAGAAGAGAAGGCTCCGGGGAGACCTTATAGCGGCCTTCCAGTACCTGAAGGGGCTACAAGAAAGCTGGGGAGGGACTTTTTATAAGGGCAGTTAGTGACAGAACAAGGGGAAATGGCTTTAAACTGGAAGAAGGTAGGTTTAGATTAGACATTAGGAAGAAATTCTTCACTGTGAGGGTGGTCAGACACTGGCACAGGTTGCCCAGAGAAGCTGTGGCTGCCCCCTCCCTGGAAGTGTTCAAGGCCAGGTTGGATGAGGCTTTGAGCAACCTGGTCTAGTGGAAGGGGTCCCTGCTGATGGCAGGGGGGCTGGGACTGGATGGTCTTTAAGGTTCCTTCCAACCCAGACCACTCTATGATTCTGTGATTCTATGATGGACAGAAAGGGTCCTCTCCATCTTAATGCTGGTCTTGTGTGGGATTTGGTCTGCAAAGAGAGCTCCTGTAACACAAATGACAGGGTACCTCACTACCCAGCACTGTGGTGTTTAGGGTCATCTCTTGGGAGTGGAGACCTCGAGGAGAGAAGATAAGCTTTTTTCCCCTAACATGCATCCTTTTGACAGCCCAGTATCATTTGAAAAAGCACAGGCTCTTCAAAAAGTGCAGTCTTCAGGCACTTCCCTCTTTAAAAGGGACTGGACACCATTTACCCTGCAGTGTAAGTGCTGACAGAGCAGTGCTATGGTGCAGGCAGTTGTGGTAGTACCCTTAAGCAGATTTTTAGGTACCAAGGATGAAAGCTTCAGTGTATGGATAATTCTGGTGCCTGTGTGGCTCAACAGCAATGAAGAAGGGGCTTGAGGACTGTGGAACTGAGCATTTGTGTATCTAACCTGCCCTTCTGCAAAAGGGAATAAATTTTGATATGGCTCTCCCATTTCTCCCTAGATTATGCTTGTAGCAGATCTATTTGATGGGTACTGTGAGGTACAATGATGGGGAGCCTGAGATTTGCTTGACACCATAGCTGGTCACCTCCCATCAAGCACGCTGTTCCAGCTACACAGGGTTTTCAGGATAAATGTGCTTCTCCTATACCTTGCTCTCTTCTGGCCTGCAACAAATGGCAGAAAAGCCTTCAACCATAATGGAAATAGCTACTACACACAACATGTGTTTTCTTCGGAGCAAAGGAGTCAAGAAGCCAGGTCTGGATGCAGGCTGCTGTTGTTGTAACCTTTTGCTCACATTCACAAATAATGCCCTATTGTTATGTGGTTTCCTGCAGATTATCCTAATAACCAGCAAGCAGTGAAGCATGAACATGTGTTCAGGTTTCTTAGATTGAATTCTAATCTAATAAAATGTGTCAGCTTTTTAAGGGCCAGGCAAAAATGCACAAGAAGGTGAATTGGATAAGACTGATCCCAGGGAATTTTGCTGGAAGAAATTTATTTTATACTTGACGACACATGATACTTCCTTTCTTTTCCATTATTTTATGATTTGTCAATTATATACATAAATTTCTCCTCTAAAAGGGCATAGTCTGATGTTGGTAATAGAGCTTTCATAAAGGATTGATTGCAATTACAACAGGGATAGAATTTTTTGTGTTTGTGAAAAATACACAGCCCAAGGCCTCGCATGGTGTGTGAGCTGATACAAACACTGATTGAGTACCTTGCCAGGGAAAATGAGGAGACCTGGAGCTCCTACGTGGCCACATCACTGCACATGTGCTGAAGTATTCCAGTTAATTAACGCACCAGCAAGTTTGTAATGCCTTGGGTATAAAACCGATCGTCACTGATAAATACATGTTAGTGACTTCAGTGGAATGGCATCACAGAGATACTGAATGACATTTCATTTTGGTGGTTCAGTACCAGGCTCTTATAACGATGTACGCTTGGGGAGGTACATAATGTCATGGTCTTTGGAAGGGTTTGCAGTCAGAAAGGCCCTTGCAGTCAGACAAATTACAGTCAATGTAAAAATTAATAGATAGACCAGCCTAAAATAACTTCAGAAAGGGTATGAATTTTTCTTAACATGGTGTTATGGTCCATTAGTTAACTGATGTTAATAGATAACTTATACAAACAAACAGTTCCTTGCATGAATTGTGGATCTAGTTACCTTATATTAGCTCAGTCAACTTGATGGGGAAAATTATTTATAAAATCACATAATATTTATCATATGATAAGGAAATGCCAAATTTGTATAGGCTGCCTCCACATAATTTTTCACCTACTAGTTTAATAACAGAATATCTTAAAATTCAGATATCTAATTTTCTTTCTATTAGACTGGTAAACAGATCTCCTTGATATATCTTCCTTTCTGTACCTCTTCCAGTCTGTGGATTTGAACTGCATCAGGTCTCTCTGCTGGAAATCCTATTCAGACTTCTAAAAATTTGTAGGATTAATAGGATGTTTTAACACAAAATTCTGTGCACTGACTTGTATCAGTTTACCATATCTATACATGGATATGCATGAAGGCCAATAACCGTATCCTGGGCTGCATCAAGAGCAGCGTGGCCAGCAGGTCGAGGGAGGTGATTCTGCCCCTCTGCTCCACTCTCGTAAGGCCCCACCTGGAGTGCTGTGTCCAGTTCTGGAGCCCCCAACACAAGAAAGACACAGACCAGTTAGAACAAGTCCAGAGGAGGCCACGAGGATTATCTGAGGGCTGCAGCACCTCTCCTGTGAGGACAGGCTGAGAGAGTTGGGGCTGTTCAGCCTGGAGAAGAGAAGGCTCCGGGGAGATCTCATAGCGGCCTTCCAGTACCTGAAGGGGCCTACAGGAAAGTTAGGGAGGGACTTGTTACAAGGGCAGTTAGTGACAGAACAAGGGATAATGGCTCTAAACTGGAAGGGAGTAGGTTTAGATTAGACATTAGGAAGAAATTCTTCACTGTGAGGGTGGTCAGACACTGGAACAGGTTGCCCAGAGAAGCTGTGGCTGCCCCCTCCCTGGAAGTGTTCAAGGCCAGGCTGGATGAGGCTTTGAGCAACCTGGTCTAGTGGAAGGTGTCCCTGCTGATGGCAGGGGGGTTGGAATTAGGTGATCTTCCATGTCCCTTCCAAACCAGACCACTCTATGATTCCATAATATGAGCTGAACATGAGCCAGCAGTGTGCCCAGGTGGCCAAGGTGGTCAGCAGCATTCTGGCTTCTATCAGAAATAGTGTGACCAGCAAGATTAGGGAAGTTATTGTCTCTCTGTATTAGGCACTCGTGAGGCTGCACCTCGAGTGCTGTGTTCAGTTTTGGGTCCCTCACTACAAGAAAGACACTGAGGTGCTGGAGCGTGTCCAGAGAAGGGCAATGAAGCTGGTGAAGGTCTGGAGCTCAAGTTTGATGAGGAGAGGCAGCTGAGAGAACTGGGGTTGTTTAGCCTGAAGAAAAGGAGGTTGAGGGGAGACCTCATCACCCTCTACAACTACCTGAAAGGAGGTTGTAGAGAGCTGGGCCTTGGTCTCTTCTCCCAAGTAACAAGTATAGGACAAGAGGAAAAGGCCTCAAGTTACACCAGGGGAGGTTTAGGTTGGATATTAGGAAAAAAATCTTCGCCAAAAGGGTTGTCAAGTATTGGAACAGGTTGCCCAGGGAAGTGGTTGAGTCATGATCCCTGGAGTTATTTAAAAGTTGTGCAGATGTGGCGCTTAGGGACATGGTTTAGTGGTGGACTTGGCACTGCTAAGTTAAGAGTGGGACTTGAGGATATTAGAGGTCTTTTCCAACCTAAGTGATGCTATGATTCTATGAGTCTAAATACATTAACTTTATAAATTATTGTACTTAAACTGTTCCAGCCCTTGTCCACAGACTTGACCTGCCTTGTGAGGCCAGGTGTTAGTAGAGTGCTGAGCAAGGGTTAAGTCTCCATACTTTTGAAAAAATTAACTTTGATTAGCTTGAGCTGTGGGGATCTGACCGCTGACAATGTAATATGATTTTAACCACACTCTGTCTTGAATTGAATGGAAGTCTGACTGGATCCAGGTGTAATATCCCATGCTGAGACATTTGGCTTTTGTGGAATTCAGACGTATGAAATTAAGGTGGCCTTGTTTCGTCCCTTAACCAAAAGATGATCTTTCTTAAGGGCTACTTTAGAAAGGAAAAAGTATTTTCTCCTCTGTATACATTAAAAAAAAAAAAAGACACTCTGTTTTCTCAAATGCTAATTCTGTGTAATCCACTTTGATTTATGTTCAGCATGTCAGGATAATAGGAATGGAAAGCACAGGACACACTTCTCAGTTGCATAAATACGTTGTAAAATATCCTGAAAGTTTTTGGCACATCTTCAGCAAAATGAATTAATGATCATTAAATAAGAGGAATAAACAAAGAAGGGATCATCTTTGTACATAATGTACTTAATGACTGCTAGTTACATTCATAAATTTACAGGCACTGAGTTTCATCACCATGTGTGATTCAAGGTTGTGTTTCATATTTGCTGTGCAGTTCATGGGAAAATGAAGACTCTGACATCTTGCGTTGTATTTTAGGAGTTTGAGTGGGATCTGCACTTGAGAGTGCTTAGGCCCACACCCCCCCGTGGTATATCATGTGTAGGCGAGACTTGATATGGACTTTTGGTTACTCTTTTGGGAGAAAACAGCTCTCCACTGTGGTACATAGCTAACATGCAAGGAACTGTCTCAGCTTTTCTGGAAAGGGTAACTGTTTAAAAACAGAAATGGAGTGGGTTTGGGTATCTTATATAGGGTATCTTTTTCTTCTCTTCTTAACGCCATTAAGACCTATCAAATAAGAAGGTCAGCATTTGCATACCCCAGTGACAGGAAAGTCCTACACCAGGCAGCACAGTTCTTTAAGTGACTTTACAGAAAATGCTGGAGCATAATGCCAAGCTGGATTTTGTGGATCATACCCCACAACCAAAGGTATCTGTGCTGCAGCCAGAGCCCAGTGGATGCTAATTGCAGTGCCCATGAAGGTGCTCATGCATGGCATGGGGCTGCTCCTTGCACCAACCCAGTGTTTCAGAGGGTGCCGGGCATTGCTGGGGACTGTGGAGGAGGCAGCAAGGGCTCCTCAGGCAGGTCATGTTTCTGGAAATGTGCATTTTCTGCCTTTGGGAATGGGCCTTCTTGGGTTTGGGGTTTTTTGGTTTTTTTGCCCCTACACTCAAATACTTAAAACAAGCACTGTAAAATTAAGTCATTTTTCTCCCAGTAAGTAACATACCAGTAAAGGTCTTATTACTGGATCTCCCATACCAGCTTTGTGGCTTCTACACAGGAATGTAATTCAGTGAGCCACAGAACCATGAAAATATCTGAAGTAGTATTTCTTTTAAATGAATTTTCCTTATAGACAAGCTGTCTTCCTGGGCATTTCTGTGAAAGCTTCTGTCAACCTAATTTAATTGGATTGTAGCTGAAAACAATAATATTACATTTACATTTGCTTTAAAAGTCTCTGCATCTTCCCCTCTCCTGCAGCCCATCTGGCTTTAATGCTGCTGAATTTTAATTTAATGAAATTTGTTCATTTTAACTAACTAAATGTGCTGCACTGACGATCTGCTGTATTAAGCAGGTAGTTAGAATAAAGTGTAGTATTGATGTTTAGTCTTGGTAAAAGCACTTTTCACAAGAACCATATGGCATTTTTTTTTTAGTTCATATAATTGTTTTAGTTTCTTTATGCGTGGGTTTTGTAACTGAATGGACCTGAGCTAAACACGTTCTGGATGAGCACAAAAACCCCCCAGGACTAGTGTGATTAAAGCATGCTAGTTCCCCTGGCCACCAGCAAGCAAACGAATGACGCACGAGAATTGAAAAAGCAACGTGAGACCACAGATTGACTCTTGATCTAAACAATTGCCGTGTGGAGACCAAATGCCAGGTGGAACTGGGAGGAACTCGAGGCAAGGTTCGCCAGGCTTTCTGCCTCATTAAAAGCAGCCTTCTCCAGGGAGATGTTAGCAAGTTACTAGATCAGAATTCCCACACAGCACACTGTCAAGGGTGCCAAGCCCAACCCTTTATAGCCCTCCTCATCCACAGCAATGCACTCGGTCATATGGAAGTTAAACAGGGATGGTATGTTTCCCAACATCAAGGATAGCTTTAGAAAAGAATAATATATAAAACCTACTAAGAAGAAAACTACATTCAGTTTAGAGAACAAAAGACAGCAGCTGAAGGTCCAAAACAAAACTCCTAATGACTGCTGGGAAGGGAAAGA
>NW_010333552.1:0-11614 GCF_000700745.2 Antrostomus carolinensis | reverse complement strand
TGTACATATAAGCACAAAATTGGATCTACTTGTATCTTTGAACCAGTCATACCTTTCTGACGTTATGTGTAAAGCACAGGGCACAGCCACCACAGTCAACATCATTGAAAAGTAGAATCACAGAATGGTTTGGGTTGGAAGGGATCTTGAAGATCATCTAGTTTCAATCCCCCTGCCATGAGCAGGGACATCCCCCCACTAGACCAGGTTGCTCAAAGCCTCATTCAACCTGGCTTTAAACACTTCCAGGGAGGGGGCATCCACAGCTTCTCTGGGCAACTTGTTCCAGTGTCTCACCACCCTCACAGGAAAGAATTTTTTCCTAATATCTAATCTAAACCTGCCCTCTTCCAGTTTAAAGCCATTATCCTTTGTTCTATCACTATGTGCCCTTGAAAAAAGTCCCTCCCCAGCTTTCCTGTAGGCCCCTTCAGGTACTGGGAGGCCACTAGAAGATCTCCCCAGAGCCTTCTCTTCTCCAGGCTGAACAGCCCGAACTCTCTCAGCCTGTCCTCATAGGAGAGGTGCTGGAGCCCTCAGATCATCCTCATGGCCTCCTCTGGACTTGCTCCAGTAGGTCCATGTCCTTGTACTCTCATGAGAGTTTTGGCTTTTATGACAACAGGACACTCTTTGAGGATCATAACCTGTTAGGGAGGGATGAAATCCACCTATCTAGAAGAGGCAAGGGAATCTTTAGGAACAGGCTGGCCAACTTAGTGAAGCAGGCTTTAAACTGAAAACAACCACTGAACTCATCCGTGTTCACAAGTCTATGTGACCCTCTTGGCTGGCTGCTCTTTCCTGGCAGAGCAGGTTGCATGCTTTGCCTGCCCCACTTGCTTGCCTGTGTCTGCTCTTTGTGAGACTCACAGACTCTACCACCCCTTGACCCATCAGCTCTTAGGAGGAGCTTCCCCTTGGGTGGGCGCTGCAAGGCTGATGGGTGCCATGCCACACCTGCAGTAGAGGAAAAAGCTGGTGGGCTCAGCACACAGAGACCCAAGGGGCGACTTTTTCTCTTCTGTCCCCACTCCATGGTGACTTAGGGAGCAGCCGCTGTTCTTCCTCCTGGAGAGTTGGAGAGCAGCCAGTCATTCCTGGCTGAGCCCAGATCCTTCTTGGAGCCAGCAGGTAGGTGCAGCCACACATACCTGGAGGCATGAAGCTGGAGGTTTTGGTCTGCCTTCCCAAGGGAAACAGGCTTGTACAATAAATGCTCTAGTGTGGTGGCCTCTAATGACAGCTCTTGAGCCCTGTGGGGAGCTGGCACCAGACCTGGCAGAGGAGAACCAGCCTGAGTCAGTGCTCTGCAAGTGTTCATGTGTATCTGCAGCCAGGCAGACCCCGACAGAGTCGGCAGGGAGGGGATGTCACTCCTCTGTTAAACCTCTGGAGAATTACAAGTGGCAGAGGGGGATGCTCCACCAGCCCCACTCCTGGGGAGACTTTCAGTTGGTGTTTGCATTTTATTGCAAGGCAAGAACTGTGAGCAAAAGCCACCAATCCACAGAAAAATCAGGCTGCACAGAAGCAGAAGATTAATTTTACACCCTTGGTTAGGACACCTTTAACCAGTTGTGGGCTTTTCTAATGAATCAGCAAAGGTGCAGGCCAAGTGCCATCTCTGTAATCATGGTAGGTGCAAAAAGGGGGTTTTTGATGCTAGCAGCAGGAGAAAATTGCCCTGGGAGAAAACTGCCCTTGGAGCAGCTGGAAGCAGCAGAGTGAAGATATCAGGAAGAGTCTGTCCACGAGGAGAGCGCAGCTGAGCAGGACACCCTCACCTCTTTCGTAGCACCCTCCCTCCCCACATCACTCCAGATAAAATGTGGAAATCCTACCTCAGGGATAATAACACTTCCTCAGGACCAGTGAGGGCTGCTCACATGCTGTAGCAATAGACGCCGTATAAATGCTGCAGATGGAAAGTGGATATTGGCTCAATATTTGCAAAATGGGAATAATAAGAAGACCATTCGGGGAGCATGTGGTGCAGGAAAGAACTCAGGCCAAGAAAAGGAGAGCACCTCTGCCACCAGCCCTTTATTCTTCTGCTCTGAAGACGCTGATGAATTAAGTGTATAGTGTCGTGCTGTGCAGAGTAAGTGGAACAGACACAGGGAGATGTCTGACATATATTTTGAGGTGTATTTAATACTGTAGTGCTTCCGGATTCCACTAGCATGCTAGGGGTTTTGGCCTCAAACCAATGTTTGCATCAGTACCATGTGTCTCTGGAACAGCAGTGCTTACTTTAGAGCTGGCTATGAAAATAGTTTCCATTATAACCCCTTGTTTTCACATGCTTCTTTTATTTTATTTTGAAAATCCTCTTTTGAGTCAAAAATTTCCATTCTGTATCTTTGCCAAAAGGTGAAGTATTTCCCCCTTCTTTTTCTTAAGCTTGAAGGAAGAATCTTTCAGATGTTTTTGAGTCATGGGAGAGTGGAAAAAATGCATTTTCCCAGTAGGGTAAAAAAAAAGGTCCGCATTTTCATGGTAGTAGAAACATGGGGGGAAATTAAACTGAAGGCTGAAACTTGTACTTTGGTCTAGAGATTTCTGTAGTAAACCAGCTTCATAGGGAATGACTTTGATTTGCCAAAAGCAGAGATTATTCCAAATTTTTGGCAGTTAATCAGGCGTGGGTCCAGGTTTCAAACTTTTCTGGCATTCAGGATATCATTTAAGGTGGTGTCTTTACAGCTGCCAATTTAAAGAGGAAAGAGCCAGTCCCCTGTGGACTTCTGTCCTTCAGAGCTAATTATAGTCCAGCAATACATTAAAATTCATTCTAAAATCTGATTGAATGGAGACGAACTAGAGGAACAGTTGTGCCAAACACTTTCAAAACTTCTCCTCAATTCTCACTCAAGTCAGCAAGAGCAAATTGATGTGTTGAAGTCATGGACAGGCTCAGGCACTTTGAAAGGGCCAAAGTGCATGACAGGGTATGTACACACGACTGGCTCAAGCAATTGAGAAACTTCACTCAGTATGCTTGCCAAATTTTTTGTTGATGTCTTTCCCCCTTTACATAGGCTAGGAAGCATCAGTGTAAAAATCTGCTGTGTTATGTGTAGTTACACTGAATCAGTTAATTAAGAGAGGAGGAAAGAAAGAGGTGGGCATCTACCAGTCAAGCTGATGAGTGGCCCTGCACCCCCACGCTACTTTCTATTACTGTTTTTTCCTGGTGAGAGCTGTAGCTGGTACACTAGTGGTAATCCCCCTCCATGTAGTCTAGAAAATATCCAAAATGTGAACAACTCTTGGGCTAACACAACTGTTGTGACCTTCAGATTTGCATTTTCTGGCTTTTTTGTAACTTTTAGCTATGTAGCCTGCAGGTTTCATTAAACCTTTTGCTTTCTGTTATTCAAAACCTGCTCTAAGTGTATGTACATTTGGCAGAGGCAACCAAAATGATGTGTTTATTTTGCTTTGGTGCCAAAAAGCAGTGATTCATTAAGGAGCTTGGAGCTGTAGAGGGAAAGCAGCAGCCAGCAACCACCACACATGCCCTGAAGAGCAGAAAGCTGTGTTTTCCTAAAGAAAATTATTAGCGTAGCTGGACTAGTATCATGTCTGACTTCTCTGAAGCAAGGAGGCACTGCTGGACAGGCTGGAGAATGCAGAAGGTCTCCTGGATAATTGGTCTTTGCTGCTGCAGCAGCAGCCAGGAGGTATCTGGAGGCTGCCATTAAGTCCAGACAGGAGAGAGAAAATATGCCCGAGGGGAGCTGGTCTAGCTGGCACGAGTCTTTCCTTGAAATGATGAACTAGCGGGCTCCAGTATGGTGACCACCACTGTGGTGAAGGCCATGAAAAGTGCAGCAGGCCTTGAGAGAAGAGGTGGAGGAGGAAAGATGGTGTCCCACACCAAGAGCAGACCTCTAGCTGCCTTTAGTGGCACTGCTTCATTTTCTTTGCCAGGGACGTGCCAGCTTGTATCAGTAAAGGAGCCAGTCTGCTCTGTTTATTGTAACTATTGATAGGAACTTGCAGCAGCTACAGCCTTTGAAAACCTGGCAGAAACTCGACTCTTGAGGAACTCTACACTCTGGCATGTCGTTTTTACTCCATCACCTTCTTCTTCCCCAGTGGCTTGAACTAGGACAGGCAGAATGCTATTTATAATTTTGAATGTAGTCCTTTTTGTCTTTCAGCATAAATATGGAACCCCAGACAAAATTGATATCCGGTGACAAACACATGGTTGATTGGAAAATTTTTGATGGTTATTTTCTGCCTGGAAAGAAAAAGTTGTCCCATACTGTCACAGTGCTGCCACGGCACAGTGAAATGCAACGCGATGGGAGGTTCTGGGATCAAAGAGTCAGTACAGGGCACAATGGAAATGATCACATATGAACAACGTTAATATTGAGAGCTCTTATTATTAACAATTAAAAAAAAGTAAAAGAGTTTTTGAAAATTTAAAGCAGGACTGTAGCATTTAAATTATTAAGTATTAGGGACCTTATAGACTTTGGATAATAGGTCATGCCATCTACTGGAGGGTTCTTCAGCTTTTTTCAGGCATATCTGATCTAGAGTTAGGGACACAATGTGATCCAATATGTCAGTTGCCCTTGTGCTTTAAACAAAGACGGAAGGTAGCCTTTTCCAGTATTAACACAGTGTTTAGCTCTTCTTAAAAGAAAACAAGATCTTTGCCCTGAAGAATGCAGTTCTTATAGTATATTAATTTTCAGTAAATACAATTTTTAAAAGCCCAATACTGTGTTAGAAGTGTCTGATTAATCAGGGTCTGAATCTTTCATTTGTTCACCTCTCATAACCTTGCACAAGAAGTTCTCCAAAACCTGGATTACACTATTTCTGCTACTTACATCACAAGTCTTTAGGCTGATAACTTTTAAAACAGTAGATGTGAAAGTAATAATACCCCAAATAATAAGTGAAATACTGTGGGTCTGTGAGAAAATGAAGGTTCCTATATAGGCCAGGTTTGCTGAAGAAAAGCAAGGGATCCGACTCCAGATATTCACAAGTGAAGTAAGCAAACATTAGCAACAGTGGTGGGATAGAGAAAAGTCAAAGAACTCAGAGGGATATAAAGTTTCAGGATTTGCCTTATGGATCATTAGGGAAGGAAAACACTTTTGAAAGATATTGTGGAACAGAACTGGGATGGAGAAGAAGCGTGTAGAAACTGGAATGTTAGAAGAAAGCGCAGTGGGGGAGCAGGGCAGTTCCTGAAGCTGAGGAGCACACACAGGGGATGAGTAGATCTGCTCTCCTTGACTCCTGATATGTTTGTGTTGGGACCATTTTCTTTCTATTTTCTGCCTTTCCACCACACACATTATGTAAATTACTTTAAAAGCTCAGTGAGTAGAGTACCACAAGAAACTGCAAACTGTTATTAAAATGAAAGCGGAGATTTTTCAACATACTTGCAATATTCAAGTCTGTAGAAGTCTTTCCTAGAACAACCTGCCAAGCAGTTACTCAATATAGGCAAGAGTAATGTAGTTTAAGGGTACAACAAAAGTCACACATCAGATGATAAAACCACATGAGTAGGTCTATAAACATTCATCGCTAACCATTTAAAACCATATTGACGCAGCTATTGTGAAAGTTTCCTCTAGGTGCAGATAGTCCCACAAAGACAGAGGGTGCTAACAGAGCCCCACAGCAGAGGGCACCTAGCACACAGCCTGGGTAATAAATTATTGAACTGCTGTTGCCATGAATTGCTTACCTGCTTCCTGAAATTTGCTTACAAACTGTTATGGTGAATAATTTAGAGTAGCAAACAAGTTTGCAAGTGCATAACCTATCTGCAGATAATTTGTGAGCAGAAAGAGAACCAGCCTGTGCCAAATCACCATGAGTGAGTTTGCCCAGCTGTGCTCTTCTCCCACCTGTGATAACAACAGAAACAGGAGTCGAGATCACCTGAATACTGAACAACTCTGAGCCCTTCAGACCTTCCATGGGTAAGGGCCTTGCTACCCATCTCCCTGTGCAGTCTTAACCTGAACAAGCAAATCTCATCCAAGAACTGTCTGCTATTTGTTTTCATCAGAATAGCCCTTATTTGCATATTAACTGCTCTGGTCCGAGGCTTTGAACCCTTAGCTTCCTAATTAAGAGACTGAACTACAGAAGCTCCTCTCAGTAAGTTATTCTCTATAGATGCCTTTCATTTTACTGTGTAGAAAGTATGTACAGTGGGGTTTTTGAAGGGGGAGCAGGAGAAGCCATAGACTTGTGATCATCACTCACAAAGACAACTGCTTCTTTTTAAAAAGAAATTTCGAATTCTTTTGTGCTATACTTGTGCATTGGAAATGGGAGGTGACACTGGCAAGAACAGAGCATTGTCAAACCGTTCAAAATGAAAAAAAGGACACATAAATATATTTAAAAACATTTCCAAATGAGAGCATAATCTAGGGTTATTACAAAAGTCTCCGGTTATTAAAAGGAAATGGCCCAAACTCCCAATAGAACCCCAGTATAATTAATGAATATAGTCTGTTATTTTATTTTGACAGTGCCTGTTTAAGAACAGCATTCAGTTTCCCAGAAAATAGTATCAGCTTTTTGTTCAACCATATCTAATGTTCTGGTCTTAAGCAAACAAATTGATGTTGGTGGTGCCCTCCCCGAACTCTTCCCCTTTGTAACTACAAGTTCTCTAGGGGCAAATACAAATTCAATGTCATTGTTATAAAACTTAGTGTGACCCATGACAAAAAAAAAAAAATAATTTAGCCTCTTGCTCACATTTGCTCATGTCATGTGGTTTGCTTCGCTCACTGAATTGTACAGCTCTGCAACCTGCAGGAGATGCTGCTGCTCATCTTCCAGGAGCTCTGCAAACCAGACAGAGTTGTGAGTGGGATGTGGAGGGTTGGGAGGACCGCACAATAAATGACCTATTTGGATCATTTCTATTCTGGACCTTGTGCCATCCTCTTGGTTTATCTTGATAAGCATCCAGGTAATATCTTTTTTTTTTTTTTCCTGTTACAAGGTTGAATGTGTTTGCCAGTCCTGCACTATGAATCCTGGGACTAAATGTGACAGTCCCTCCTATAGCTTCTGTTGTATTTAGTGCCACAAGTTAGTCTTGGTGACTGAAGGAAGAGTAACACAAATTCACCTTTCTAAGGTGCCTCTTTAGTTTATATGAGTCTACAGAACTCTGAAGGACTGGGCAACAGCTTCCTACAAGTTGTAGGTTATCTATTGCCATCAGTCGTCCCAGTATAGTAAACATACTAAAATACAGCTGTCTTTGAAGCTTTATTGATGGGAGAGAATTTCTCTTTGGTGTGTGAGACAGATTATTGTGTGTATTATTTCATTCTCCTTTGGGAACAATTTTGAAGTTGTGCATTCACTTCCATGAAGAGATCTCATGCTAGACATTTATACAAGTGCAATATTCTTGTTTTACAAACATGTCTGAAGCCCATGAAGAAGCCATTCTTCCTCTTTTGATGGAAGATTTCAGTTCCTGAGGGAGAGCAGAGTATCTAACAGTATTCACTACATTACTCAACATTATAACTTGAGACAAGAAGGGAAGAACTGTGCAAGCAGCATGACGCAACTGGATAACTGCAGTATTACCACCAGCACTGAAATCTAAATGGGACACAGGGTTCAGGAACCCCATTGATGTTGATGTTGTGTCAGAACAGTCTGGCACAACCTACCAGCATCTGTCCTACCCATCAGCTGCACCTCAGCTTCTCCACTTAATAGAAGACATATTCAAGTTTCAGCATCTTGTTGCAGCATTTCCTTTAGTACAAGATCAGCCCTGGCTAAAAGATTGTGGAAATTTTAATCCTGAAATTCTCACTTTTATCTTCCCAGGCCATTTTTGCTTTTCTAATAATTGTGGTTTTCCAGAAACCCCAGAAGACTGCAACAACTACAAAATGCTGAGCAGTCCATTTGTGTCTCATCCTATTAGTCATTCAAAGGCAAAATGGAATACACATCCAAATACGTCATAGAGAAAGTAATCTAAATCCTAAAAAAAAAAGTATACCAAATAAAAATGTATTTTATCTACATAAACGTTGTTATCAAACGTTATTGTATCCCTAAACTTTTAACTGTCCTAAATGCCAACTACCAACATTTAATGCATAGATTAAAATATCTCTATCATACTGCAGATAGCTGAATACTAAATGTATGTATTTTATGTGGATGCTGATATGGGAATGTCAGTAGGATGCTAGAATCCCTTCTGTGTGGAGGCAATTCCAGATATATATAGCTCCACATACAAGAAATGTAATATATATATCTTTGCTTTCAACAGGCCAGTTTCTCTCCTAGGTCACATTGGCAGATGTCGTTTTGTACAGTGTTGAGGACTCAGGGTTCATTCCCTCCCATTGGCAAGTCATAAGCTGAATTCTTAAACTGAATGGCTTAAAAAGCAGGATCTAAGCAGAAAAGTGCTATATTTTTTTTTCTCTTATTTCATAATCATTAATGACTGTGAGTAGTCTGAGATGTATACATTGCCCCTTTACATCTTTAGGCAGGAGATAAAGCAGACAAATACATAACTGTTGTGTATACCAGTACTATTTTATGCATTCAACTAGTATTCCCTGTTCAGGATCAAGAGAAAATATTTATTTTTGCCCGCTTTAAAAAAGCTGAATAAAGAACTATGGTGATAGTACTGGATGCTCCCAGTATCTTGTCCATCATGAATAAAAATCTCCATAATTTATAAATCTCTCTTTATATTTTCTAATTCAAGTAAATTATTTACTGCTTACAAGTTGCTCTTTTGGGTAAACCTTTATAACCAGAAGCTTCATTTTCTAATTCTATTATAATATGATGGCTACAATCTGTTAGTGCTACAAATTAACACTTATCTTCTCTAAACTAGAATTGGCATCCCCTACTTTCTAAAGCTGTAATAATATTCTGCAATATACCTCTAAGCATTGCTGAGGTATGAAGACAGGACCCTTAAAAATGAGGTGGCTGCAAAGAAAAAATATAAAAGAAAGTCACCACCACCAGTTAATTTATTGAAAAAATCAATGCCCAAACAAAAAAACCACTGACAACAACCACACCTGCAGTGGAGGATGTGATCACTATGCCTGTTTAATCAGCTTACAGATCAACCTTTAGGAGTTTATTACCTTCACAGGAACTACTGTAGGCAGATGATGCATACTTTTGCTTTGTAAACTGGGCTTTTACATAGCAGGAGAACAAAAATTCCTTTGATAAAATTAATGACATTCACCGGAGGCGGACAGGAACACTTTTATGTTCCTGTTTACGAGTGACTCCAAAGGGGTAACTTGAGTTTCTCAAAACAGAATCTATTTTTAAAACCATTTTTCCAGGTAAGAAAAATAAATATGGGAAATCATTGTAAAACACTGTCCTGAGAAATAGTGAGAGGAGTCCACTGTTCAACAAGACACCCTTCCAAAAGCCTTTCTTCAGGTGGAAGAAGGGACCATTAGGTCACCTACCTTCCACTCAGCTCCTGCTGTGTAATTCAGCCTGGTGCCTCTGTTCTTGCCCCATGCACTTGTCTTCAACTCCAGGCTTTGTGCAGGGCCTGGATTTGGAGGTGTCAGGCAAAGAACCTTGCCTCTAGTGTTTGGCCTTCCAGGAGTGCTGCAATGCTATTTTCTCCTCACAAAGGCACTTTTAGGTTAAAATGCAACATGCCAGTCTTTCCTGAGCACATCTGCACCAGTAGAGCCTTTTGTGGAAAAGCACTTTCTTCACTTCCCATCTCAACTTGTGCATCTCTTTTGAGCTGTCTCCCATTATTTGGCATTGTTTTTAAGGGGAAAACAGCAACACCAGACATGGGATAGCACTTTTTGTCTGATAAAAAGTGCAACGACGTAATGGGATTTCCACCAACCCCTTTTGTATCTGTGCTGTATATCCATTTGTGAGCACTGGCTTCCTTCTGTACCAACACTAGCTCACTAGGAGCTTGTGTTGAATTTCTCCAAGGCCCCACATGGAGAAGTTTTCTAACACCCCTCCCTTGGCCCCGTAGGCTTCATTGCTCTGTCCTGCAAGACTGACTTGTTTCTTCTTTTGACCCTATTAAAACTTACTTGTTTGAAAGAGCTGAGTTTATTAAATAATCCAGATAACTCTCTGGCTGCCTTATCTCATTAGTATTCTGGTAATATTTACTCCATCTAAAACTGCTGCCGGTGGTTATTTATTTAGTCTTTTAAAGCTGTTTGAAATAAGACTTCTCTAGATTGCTAATGAAAACCCTGAAGAGCCTCCTGCAGTTCCCCAACAGAAACTTCCTCATTAAATGCTAGTGCTCCTTGGATAGTTGATCCTCTTTTCATTTAGTTCTTCATCTGTTTGTGCTTTATTAATTTTGTGTTGTCCTCACTTTTTTCTCTCTTACTAAATCAAGCACCTAGCAGAAGTCTATTACAGTCAAGCCCATACCTCTGGCAATTTAATATGTAATCATATAAAATGAGGAAATAAAAGACTTGTTTACCAAGACCTATTTTCTATAAAAAACACAAAGACTAATAATAATCGTATCCTCCTTTATTGACCTAATGTCAGGCTACCCAGACAGCAGCTACTTGTGGTTCTCCACTTGCTTCCACGCTAACACAATTTTTCATCTCTTGCAATGTCACCACAGTGACAACACATACAAAGACCAGCAGGTCAGAAATCTCTTCAGACAACCCCTCTAAGACTTCCAGGCCACTCTTAAATGTGGTAATTTCACCATATATCTCCCTAATAGATGTTCTTTAGCATGTTCTTTGGGTGGGGCATGCATATGCACCGCCCTGCTTGTTTCTAGATACTGCACAGTAATAGCTAGTGGGCGCGTGAGATGTTTGTTGGTGCATCACTGGTAAGAGTTCCCTGTTTGCTGTAGGATTAAGCTTCCATCACTGCTTAGATTATGGCTGTGTGTTAAGAAAAACAAAATAAACCTTTGTTCTTTTTACCCTTGTGCTGTCCACAATCTCTATGTCTCCCCATCCTGCCCATTAATTTATTCGATCAGTTATGTCCCATCTTGTCACTTGTTACGGCAGAGCACTGTCTGGATGCTGCTGTCTCAGACCATCTTCTTTCTTTTGAAATTAAAAGCGGTCTTGTCCTCGATTATGCACCTGTGTGAGAGGGAAAGGTCGGCCGCCTTTTCAGGCCTCTGTCACAGCAAAAGAAGGGCTCGTAAAGACCCTGTGGGCTGCCTGGCCCAGGCGTTCCTTGTCCACCCGTGCTGGTAGGAAAGCCCTGAGAAATGCTCCCGGCGGAGAAGTACCCCCGGGCAGGGCGCTGGGATCCCTCCTGCAGCTGTCATAGGTTTTCCCGGCTCCTTCGGAGAAGGGCTGGAAAGACCGTTATGCCCGGACCAACGTTTTGGACCTCGGGGAAGGGCAGGGTCAGGCAGGGGCTCGGGACGTTGGCGAACCGAGAAGGCCCGCCAATTACGCACCGCCTTGCCCAATCTCCGGATAATTAAAGGCGGTTTTTATTCCCTTTTTTTTTCGTTTAATTTATTAGAGAGTTTTACGCTCCGTCGCCCCGCAGCGAGGACCCTGACAGGGCG
>NW_010333551.1:26596-33177 GCF_000700745.2 Antrostomus carolinensis | reverse complement strand
TGTCCTGTGCTCATCCAGCGGTGTTGGAGATGGAGGGGGCTTTGGGACGTTGTCGGGATTCGCCGCTCCTAGTTGGAGCTCCGGCATCTCAGATCGGGGCTTGCGGGACGTGGGGACCCGCGTTTCACATTTTCATTCTCCACTATGTGCGCTTACAGAGCTTCATTTCCCTCCGGTACACCGGCACTGGGTGAGAAACGGCAGCAGGGAAAGCTGCTGCGCACAGCCGTGTTTTAGGAAGCCCGTATCCCGGCATCCAGCCCTGTGTGCACACCCGGGCTGCACCTTACGCTGCTGGGCAGTCCCTCCAATGTCAGTGAACCCCTTTGTTTAAATACATTTACAGATATATGCTTTTTGCTGAAAAGTGTATGCATGATGGCACCTTTTCATGTAATGCTGATAAAATAATACAGTTGAGTTGGAGGAGCCTTCTTGAATAAATTAATTGCGTAATTTAACCTTATCTGAAAAAGACGGGTAGTGGCCATCAGCACTTAAATTTCATGCAAAGAGTAGAATTTATGGAAAAGTCAAGATCACTTTAAATAGTCTCAGAGGTTCGCAAAGCTCGTAAATTTCAGGGACATTGTTTTGGTTTAGAGGGATACTGCTTTTAGTTATTATAAAAAGTACTTGAACTTAACCAATCTTTATTTCTTCATATTAAATTCAGACACATTGAATGGCCAGAATGGCTTTCTGTTGTTGGAGGTGGAAATCTTTTCAAAGCAGGCTTAATATTATATACCCAAAATTACCAGTTTGACTGCTCTTTTAGGTCGTAATGAGCAACAGCAGTAAGTTCTCAATTTAAAACATGCTAAATATTAGGAGTTTATCCTAAATATAGAAATATTACTATCCGAGTGCTTTGGAGTCCTCAGCCTTTCTCAGTGGTGGATGGGGGCCCATTGGTCTATCTGCTGTTCCTGGCTGTAAATGTGAAGTCCCATATATTTGCATCAGGTTTTTCCAGACCAATTTTGGCTTTCTTGTGAAAAGTTGGTATTGAATCAACTTTGATTCCCCGCTGTCTTAGGTGCTAGGGACGTCATGCAGTAAATAATGGCATCACATAGAAAATGTTGCTTTTAATGGATAGCAATTCTTTTATAGAATCATGGAATGGTTTGGGTTGGAAGGGACCTTTAAAGGTCATCTAGTCCAAATCCCCTGCAGTGAGCAGGGACATCTTCAAACATGGCTTTAAATGCTAATAATAAGGCTGCAGGCCTCAATCTTGCTGTGAGGTCCATGTAGAGTGAGGCCATGGTTGGTGGATCTCTGCAAACACCAAGGCCACTCATGCACCTTCCCAGCAGCCAAGATCCGTGCGGTTGTAGCTCAGCCTTGGCCAGAGCTTGGCCACAGGCTGTAATTGACTCTAAATTTACACTGGAAACTGTTATTAGTACAGCAGTGTGATGTGGCTGTGACCTTTACAGAGGGATATTATGGGTTAGAAGCTGTTTGTTGGCTTTTTGCGGTTGCAGTTACAGAATTGCTGCCATGGTGGGTGCTGTGATGTGCATGGAGAGAAGAACAAATGGGCTCATACATTCACCCTTGTTTTCCATACCCCACAGCACTGACACTGCTTGGTCCATGTGCAAAATGAACCTTCAAGAAATCCATCTGTCCAAATACTCTCAATTTAACATTTCATTTTGCTTGGGGAGCTTGTATAAACCTGCAGTGTCACTACAAGTGACACCTGTAGGTTTTAGGGGGGCTTTTTTGTGGTGTGTTTTTTTTGTTGTTGTTGTTTTTGTTGTTTTTTTTAATGAGAAGCCAAGTCTGCACTGAAAGCGTTTCCTGAGATAGCAGAAGCAGCAAATCTTTTCTGGTTGAGAAGTGGTTGGACCCGTGGGAAGTCCAGGAAGGAGCAAGGAATTACACCAAGATTTTCTAAGTGCAAATCTCTTTTTTTGTTTTCAAAGTCTACAGATACTCCTGCAAATAGTCACACTGAAACTGATGCATTTGTGGTAAATTTATAAGCTTGTGACCAGAGCTGTAATTTCAGATTACAGCAGGCTAATGCTGGGATTCTCCACTTAAATATAAGGTTGGATTGACTGACTGAATCATCCAGAGCCATCAGCTTATAAATAAATTGGATACAACTTCATATCCAACACTTCTCCGATGGTATTTTTAAACCAAGCTTCCCCTGGGCCGAGGCATCTAATAACAACTGCCATTAACAGTGCTATTGATGTTTCAGCAATCGGTTTGATAAATTAGCTAGATTTATTCTCAACTCTTTGCTAAATGTTGACTCATATTTATTGCTAAAATTACAGTTTTATGTTCAGGTGATGTATCTATAGAAAGTAAAACAGCTGTAAATTACTTATAATTCTGCTCATTTCTGGAAAGCTCTATCAAAGTGCTCAGAATTAAGTCACTTGAGCCTTTGCATCAGGAGTGAATGTGGCTCCCTCAGTTCCTCTTAGAGAGTACAAAAAATAGTAGTTTTCATCTTGTAGCTTTTAAGTGCTGTCCTGGGGTCTTGGACAATGATGTTTAGTGATCGTTTTTAGAAGGCACAACCATTCAGTAGTCAGTGGACATAACATATTTGAAAAATATAATGTACCTATATGACTTGCTGGTTGATGAATGTTGCTGTCTTTGCAGATGAAAAACTAAGATAATTCCTCTAGGTATTACCATTGTGAGGCTTCAGCCTGTTTACAAAAAACAGATGATCTACACCACCTGGTGCTACTTGCTGTTCTTTGTGTGTATAGAAGACAGACCTTTGAAATTTATAATCATTCTCTCCTGAGCCTCTTTTACTCTTCCAACTTAAAGTCTTTTTAAAATTGATTTTAAAATACTCTGTCATTTTAGAATCTCCGACATTATTCTGCTTAAAAACAGATAAGGAAAAATGAAATCAGACTGCATTGTGTTGCAGTAAATAGGGAAATTATTTGTTAAGTATTTAAATTACATGTTTAGTATACATACAAAGACAACTGATGACTGTTTGCTTCACTACCTTGATTTAAGGAGTTGGATTTTCTCTGTCTCAGGACCAGTTTCTGTGGTCACCAAACAAGGGGTGTATTCTAAAAGTACATCTGAACAGAAGAGGACAATCTGTGTTTTACTTTTTGGTGACTAAAGGCAAAATAGTTTCTATTTTTATGTCTTCCTTCATTGCCTTGCTTCTTTTTCCCAAAACCACAGTCTGATCTTGCAGTGGGGAAAACATTGATGGATAGCTGTGTCTGTCCAGACCAGTATTCATCTTAATGGGGTTTTATCAAGGTAAAAGGGCTCTCCCCTGCCCCGCTCAGGTCATTTTGAGCTTGATGGGTCAGGGAGGAACTTGAACTCTTTCTCGTATACATACCACAGTTCCAGTAACTTGAAAGATTTAGTTAGGTAGTCAAGTCCATGTCCCCCGCTCTTGGTTGTGTTCAGAGATGGCTTCAGGCTGAAAGAAGAAATTCTGTTCTAGTATATAATCCAAAGTGACTTTGCATTTTTCTGTCTTACCAACCTAACAGAACTTTTTACTTGTTTTATTGCAGCAATATATCAAACGTACTGGTTTGCAAGGTTCAACATAACACCAGAAACATCAGGTAAAAAAAGCCAGTAAAAGTGGAGAAATAGGGTTATATTATTATGCCCAGAATATTTCATAAAGAGTTCACATCTAAATCTTATCTTTCACTTTTAAATTCTATTTCATCCGCTATATGTATGCCATTCCCTGTCCATGCTGGATACAGAAAGAAGTATTACAGGCTTGCAGTATCTGTTGAATATATGACCAGCAGCACAAGCAGCTTATATGAAAATGTATTCACTGTGTTGGTTTGGAATATCATTCAGGATTCAAGTTCTAGGGAAAGGCACGGGACATGTCTTCTTTCAAATACTACGTGGCCTTGATTCGCTTCTTCTTTGCCATGTGGCTGTTTCAGTCTAGTTCAGTCATGTACCTAATTGTGGAGATAAACAAAAAGCCTGAAGCTCATCTTCCTTCTTGATTGCATTTCTAGTCTTCTGGTCTGAGCTCTGTGAAACAGGGGCAAGTGGGATCTCATTTTTGGTGAAATGCATAATTTCATCTGACATCTTGTGAATATTCCGTGTACGTATAGGAGGATCTCAGGTAGTTGAGAGGGCATTCATATGTTTTTTTTTAAATGGTTGTTTAGCACGTAAGTGGGTTTCTCTGTACATCCTGAATTCAGAAGTGATGAGTTTCTCTTTCAAAACTCACTTTCCTAATGTGGAGAACTTTACAAAGAACTTTCCAGTGCCTGATGCACCCTCTGCCCTGGGAACCTGCCGGAAGCACAACTGTGAAGAGGTCTCTGTGGGTCACTCAGGGCAAGGCAATCATGCCTATGCTCTCTTGTTCCTTGTACCTTCCCCTCATGGTTCCCATGCCTTTTTGCAGGTTCTTTGTGTCTTGATTTCCAAACAGCATGTGGGAACCTGTGCAGCATCACACAGCACCTGATTTTTCAGCCCTCCACTTTGCAGGTGGATTAAAGAGATTACTTAATGCAGTAAACAAACAAACAAAAAACCCCTGTGAAACAGGGCAATCTTTTTGGCTCTTCTGTGTTAAAGTGAATTGCAGTCAGGCTGTAGGTTACATGGTAGCCTCAGCTATTTGAACATACATATTGTATTAGCTATTTTAAAACATACTTTCAGTATTTCTTTCCAGTATCTTCCAACTGAAAGTACTGCTTCAGGCAAACTATTTTGATAATTAACAAGAGGGAGGAACTCTTTAAGGAGTTATTGTTTGATGTTATTTTAGGATTTGGAAGCTATAATCTTAGCATTTTTTAATAACTTGAGGGCATTCAGAGATTACATGCATGTGTTACTGACTCACAAACATGAACACAGACTTTCTTCCCATAGTGGTAATAAGGATGAACCTAATATGTGATGCCTAGAGAGGTATCTTAGTTTTTGTTGGTGTTGGTTTTTTGTTTTCTTTATTTTTTTGACACTAATAGAGGTTTGAAATGTGCCTGACCTATGGAAAAACTTATTGGTATACAAGACTGTACTTGACACGTTGTAGTTTCTTTAACACTGCACTGGCAGTCGTAGGTGGGCTCATCAGCTGCTGCAGATGCCCGTGTCCTGCCAGCAGGTAGCTGTAATTTGTTGACGTTGTCTTTGTAACTCTTATAGGACCTGTGTCATATTTCAAGTCCATGCATTAGCCACAAAAGCTTGGCTGTCTCAAACTGTGTCCCTATCCACTTTAATCATACACTTCTTTTACGCTCCACTCAGCTGCATCGAATAATGTTCATGAATATATGATAGCAAAAAGAACAATGCTGATGGTGACTGATGATGATAAATTACTGTATTTATCCATTAGGAAGGACATTGGATGACCTACAGATCTGATGCTGAAGCTAAAAGACCTTTTCTGATCGTTCTTAACGCTGCTGGCAACAGCCACATAACTTATGATGTGTTATTTATGTAGAGAATCTGTAAATAGTTTAGAATGATTCTAAACCAAGATGAAAGCCCCCTGGCATTTGTAGGATGTTGTCTAAGAAAATCAATTAGGAAGTATTAAGCAATGTGATAATTTAAGGAAAATATTCTTTAAATGCTTTTGGGGGTTATTTTAGACTGCTTGGGGCAATATTTGCAATTTACAGTCCTTCGGGGAGGAAAAAAGAAGCATGTCTTAGCTTTCTAGAAAACAAACTGGGCAAATGTGAGAGTTTTCTTTTTGGAAATACAGAGAGAATTCCAAATGCTAGTGGGAAAACCATTAAACTTGTTTGAAATGCTGGGCGAGTGCAAGGAACTAAATCAAACACTGCCAGTGTGACTGATCATTCATCCTCCGTGTTTGTTCTTTCTGCTCCTGACAGCACAGAGGCTGCTGACTTCCTTTCCCCCCTTTCCCATTCTAAGGCTTCAGGGGCTGGTTAAATCAAAACATTTAATACATCTTATGGGAGTATTTCAAGGTAAAGATTTGAGCTTAAGTAAGTTTCAGAAGTAATGTTGTGCTTCAGTTTTGAATCTTATGGAAGAACTGTTTAAATCAGATGGTCCAGTGACAGTTCTGAATAAACACAGAATGGCTATAAAGGGTGGCTGGCTTGAGTCAGAAAAAGTGCAGTTCAAGAAGATCTTCTTGGTAGTCCCTGCTGGAAATCTCCTTTTAGCAATTCCACCTTATTTGTGAAGAATTAGCTGCTCCATGTGTTACATGGAGCAGCTAGAACAAGTCCAGAGAAGGGCCACCAGGATGATGCGAGGGCTGGAGCACCTCTCCTATGAGGACAGGCTGAGAGAGTTGGGGCTGTTCAGCCTGGAAAAGAGAAGGCTCCGGGGAGATCTTATAGCGGCCTCCCAGTACCTGAAGGGGCTACAAGAAAGCTGGGGAAGGACTTTTCATAAGGGCACTTATTGACAAAACAAGGGGAAATGGGTTTAAGCTGAAAGAGGGGAGGTTTAGATGAGATATTAGGAAGAAATTCTTCACTGTGAGGGTGGCCAGACACTGGAACAGGTTGCCCAAGGAAGTTGTGGATGCCCCCCCCCTGGAC
>NW_010333551.1:23572-26424 GCF_000700745.2 Antrostomus carolinensis | reverse complement strand
CTGCTGAAAAGTTTAGTCAAGGGCCTTCTTGTTCCTAGGGTGCAGATGATTGTATTGGGTAATTAGATGTCATCAAGCTTAAATATAAGTTTAAAATCTTCTTGAGGTAATAAGCCCACAAAGTCAGAAGACTTTGAAATGAGAGGGTAGCTGCAATGCAAGGAAATTAATGGCAAAAGGTTCCTTTTTGGTTTCAGTTCAAAGGTTCACTGTATTGTGGCGCATTGAAGATATGTTACCTTTCGGTCCCTGAGATGGCTGAAAGTATTTCTGTATCCTGGTCCATTCTTAAAGTGCTTATTGACATGGATTTCCTCACTGAAGTCATGGGACTACTTATGTGAATAATGTCTGCAGGACTAATCGTATAATTTGCACTGTAAAATTTTTCATTATATCTTGGGGAAAGAAAAGCCCTTTGGTATACGGTAAGATGGCTCGAGCTGCAGTACTCAAGCTGTATGAAAGGTAGTTATCAAAATGTTGTCACTGGCATTCTCTGTGGTTTCTGGTAGTAAATGTTCAGTGTTGTGGCATGTTTTCAAATTCAAAAGGACAGAACTACAACGCTAATATTACGTGCCAGACTCTGAAAAGGTTCCTGAAGGGAGCTGTCAGTTTATGCAAATTGTTTGCTCACCCGTTAGGAGAAAGACAGGGTTTGTACCTATGTATGTAGTATAGACATTTTCTTATATTTCTTTTGGGGTCTCTACTTGCAATTCTGTACTGAAGAGGGGATTTGCCCTCTTTTGGGTCCTGTCACTGTAGGTAGAAAGGAACTTGGTGTGAGAGTCCTAAGTAGCAGTGTTAAGACCCTCCATTTCTGGTTTCATGGTGGCATAACTAATGACAGCTGAAGGAAAGAGGATGAAAGCTGGTCTGGATGGGTTCATGAAGGCTCCAGTGAAGTCTTTTTTTCTTGGTGACTATTTGGATTGCGTCCTTAGCTATTTTCTTTTGTACTTCTACTCTCTCTTTTTAGACGTGTTCCTGAATCTGTAAAATAGTGTTCTTTGTGAGTAGTTCTCGATGCTCTCTCACTTCCTTTTCCCTTCAGTTTTGTTATATCTCCATGTGATTCTCTCCTGTACCATGTTTTTTTCCCCCAGCTTCCCATCTTTAATCTTTTATATGTAGAGTTTTCCTAACAGTTTTCTTCCCACAGCCCTTCTGCCTTTACTGATGTCGTATTTCTTTGTAAGCTAAGCAACATCTTTGTTTCCTTATTTTTATTTCCCCATTGATAATCATTTGAAGAATGTTATCTCACTACTGCTAACTTTCACCAACAGCATAAGAGGAGTCTCAGAACAGAGGACAGTAATGTATATATAATGAATTTATGTGCTTCGATACTTCCATTGTGATCCAGTGATTTCTTTAGGTACTGGGAAGCCCTTAGCTTTGCAAATAAACTCATGGTAAACAGGAGTGTCATTGTGGTAATCTCTCTCAGCTGCCTGAATGCTGTCTTTAGTGAAAGCAGTGGAAGACAGACAGACACTTGATAGAATTTTATTCTGTTAGACTAACTCCACACTCTTAATTTCCTATCCCATAACATTAATGACATTAATATATAGTAAGCTTGTGGTTTCAAGAATGCACTGGTCACTAAATTAAAATGGAGTAACCTTTGTGAAAAATATATTGATATGTCAGAGGAAATTGGAATTCTTGTTTCTAGTCTCTGCTACATTTATTTTGTAAAACAAACAGACACTAATGGAATGTTTTTGGCTTTCATGGTAGGTGGTATCATCCTCATACAGGAATTCAGGAAAAGGAAGTTCCTTCCTTTCGGCCTCATAGTATAATTAGCTGTAGCATAGAAACCCCCTGCTTAAGAAAAGGAAAAACTTCAGGAGAAAAAGCTTTAGTGTACTAATTCTGCAAGCAGCATGGCCTTGTTTATCAGCTCAGGGGATATCCTTTACTATATTTCTTTTTACTGTATTTACATCCTATACACCAAACCCCAAAATCTGCTATGACTGTCTCACTTCATACAATGCATATGGAGAGATGATAGATAATTTCTGAAAGAAGCACGTGCAGGGCCAGATATCATGTCAGTAAGGGAATATATTCAGTGGGTAAAGAAAAAGTAAGTTTCTTCACTGAAAATGGCCTTTTCCTGAGATCTGTTTACTTCCCTTATTCTGATCACCTCTCTGCATTATTTTTACTTGGGGCTACAGTACTCAGCCCAGCTGGGGATCCAAATCAGGCTGGATCTTTTTATTCTAAAAAGCAACCAACCAGTTCAACAACAAAAACCCAGAACAACTCTTCCCCTCAAAACTAGCTTTGAGAATTTTCCCCTTTATCCTTTGCTTCATTCAGGTTATACTTTATTACATGTGTTAGTCGTATCTAGGAAACTGTCAGTTATATTCTTCATAAATTTTTCCTCATTTCTGAGTGAGTAAAGATTCCTTTCTAAAATGTGAGCTAGGCAAGTGCAATGCAATGCAATGCAATGCAATGCCAGCTTTTGCTTTAGTTCATCTTGGAGTTGCCAGCCTAAGTGGACTTAATAGCACTTCTTTCCTGGGCTGAAATGGTGCTTCAGTAAAGGACTTTTTCTTTTCCCTCTAAAAAGGAAGAACAATTTCTGCCAAAGTAACACATTGAAAGTGTAAAGTAAATAAATGTCCTTACCTCCTGCTGTTAATATCTTTTAAACTCCTATAATTTACAAAGGTGTAATTCTCTTTACAGTTAATTACCTATTCCATTTCTTTTTGTCAGGCTTCTTTCTTCCATGTCCCCGGAAGTGGGATGGGGGAGGTGCTGAAGTGTTTGCTCATCTCTAGGCGAGGAAATCCTTCCACTGAAATTATATC
>NW_010333551.1:3557-23534 GCF_000700745.2 Antrostomus carolinensis | reverse complement strand
GGCATTCTGCAGTAAAGTTTGATGTTGCAGTGCAGTAACTCTTGGGTAAGCCCATGGTAGGATTTTAGTTTGGATCAAAAATGTAGCAGTGAAACAAATCCTGGTTGTACTTACTGTGGTTAATGACTTTCACCCCGGAGCAGTTTCAGGGTGTGAACTGGATTCCTTTGGGATGAAAGGAAGCAAGCTGATGTGCTCCAGGAGCACACTTGGGGTGTTTCAGCTGCTAATGGGTGTTTGGTCCCCAGGATCAGGTGAGAACTGGTCCAAGTAACCCCCAGAACACTTGGGGTGCTTCAGCTGCTAATGGGTGTTTGGTCCCCAGGATCAGGTGAGAACTGGTCCAAGTAACCCCCAGAACCACACAGGTTGTAAACATCAGCTTTAAGAAACACAGAAGGTCATGCACAAATGCATATATTTAAAAGCAGTTCTAGGGTTTTGTTTCGTTTTTCACTTGGTTGTAGGCTTGATGCAACTGCTTACAAGATTTAATTTTTTCTTAAAACACTGAATTTTTTTCTTACAGATTTGGAGGTATTTGCTTGCCATTTTTCAAACATACCAGTGTTTTTTGCCTCCCCAGTGAAGATGGAAATACACTGGCAAAAATGAATGGGTTGCAGGTGGTGAAGAGATCTCAGTTTCACTAGAGATGCCTGTGGGGACTGCTCAGAATCTGAGTATGGGAAAGAGAATAGAAACAAGAAAAGAAAATGAATATAAGCCTTGCTAGAGCTTTATAGATCGTATATCTTTTGTAGCTGAGATCTTTCTGTAGTGATGCATAGGTGGATGTATCTGAAAGAGTACCACTTACTTGGACAAGGATGGAGATTAGGAAATCAGAGATTAAAAGCCCTTGTTCTGTTCTTGGCTGGTTGCAGAATTTGTGAATGACTTGGGTAGGTCCTTGAAGGCTGCACTTTCAGAAGTGTCTGCAGAGTTTGATGTGTGTTATTCTGAGAATTTGAAATGTCAGAGTTGCCTGTGATGGAGAAAAAGACCTCCAGTGCTTTCAAGATTAGTTAACATTTGGGAAAACTTGATTGTCTTTTTAAAGTGTTACTGAGCAATAAAATAGAGCAGATACCTCACATATGTCTGTTGGTAAGACAGTGGTTGGTAGTTAGTGTGAGTCTAAACTGGCTGATACCTACTTATTTGAGAACAACACAAATATTTAGATTTAGGAGTAGGCTCGCAATCCAGGGGAGTTGCAGGAAGGTAGCATGATCGGTAGTTGGCTAAGGCTCTGGATTTCTGCCCTGAAGACAGGAACTTGAGGCCATATTAAATGTAGTGATCACAGTGGTTGTAATTTAAGGCACAGTTGCTGCTACCAAAGTGTCGCACTTCCATAAGGCTGTTTGCTGTGTCACTACTGGAGCAGCTCTATGGGTGGCTGCGATAAAGCCTGTGCTGCTCCTGCCGAGGGATTATGGCAGAGTTTGTTAATTCCCCCCCTCAAAACCATCTATGCAGGCTGATCCTGGAAATGCCATGTGCAAGATTTTCCTTCATTTCAGTACAGATTGGTTCTGTGCATGGAGCTTCATGTGAGAAAATTTGTAAAGTCTTGAAAAAAGACTATATTAAAAATACACTGATAGGAAGGAAAATTGATTTAATCTGACTTTTCTTGTAATACCCATTCTCCATCTGTTACTCTAGAAAAATACTCAGAAATTGTAAATAATGAGAATATTTTTGAATGCCAGATATGATCAAGTATATCTTTCAATGATTGGCTATAAAGTGGTTAATAGCTAAAATTTAAGGCAGCATTTTATGTGGATAATTCTGTGGTTTTGGGTAGAATTAGTATTCCTTGACCTAGCAGATAAGGTCTGTAAGTTCCTGATCTGTTCTGGCTTTTGGCATAATCCTGTGATTATGCTAAGCAGGATGGAGTCTTAACCACTCACCTATTTTTCAGTAGCCTTTAGCCACTGAGTACTACATGTTGCTTTCATATCAGTTGGAGTCTTTCTGTCATTTGTAGGAACTTGCACTGGTAATAAGTTACATAACACCAAATCGTTAGCAAACTGCAAAATACCTGAGAAAACCACCTTTTTTTGTGTCTGTCTGCACTGCACTTGGACAGTTTGCTCAAATACAGTGTAGAGTAATGAGCCATAGTCACATTTACATGGAAACTACTTCGCTTAATGAGGGGAATGGCATTGTCTATTTCACTGTAGTGGATTTCCATTAAAAGCAGGGAGTTCAGTACATCCACCATCTGAAATATGTGCTGAGCTGAGCTTGGTAGAAACAAGGTACATAAGTAGGAGGGATGGATGAGACTGAAATCTCTCACTTTGACTAGTTAAGGGAGGAAGCAGATACACAGCAAGAAGTGCCTTCCATGTGCTGGCCTGTGATCCATTCAGGTGCCCCATCTTGCAGAAATCACAACAAAAGCCAATAGCTACATAAGAGGAAAAAAAAGGAAAGTGAAATAAGGAGTCTTTTTTTTTTTTTTTTTTTTTCATTAAGGCAATTTAACCCTTGGAGTAGAACTGCTGTGGTAAGTTTTGAACTCTCTGCCTTTTGATGTATTTGAGCTAAAAATGGTTTCTAGAAAGATGCCCAAGCAAAAATTCTTCGCCTCTGGATATCAGAGTCAAATATAATGGGTTGCTGTCTACAGGAGGTGAAATGATGGGGGTCCTTTTTGATGCCATGGTGATCTGGGTGATCTGGCTGTCAGTACTATGCAAACTTCTTTCTTGTTTTTGTTTTGTTTGTTTGTTTGTTTTTTTGTTTGTTTGTTTTGGTTTGTTTTTTTGGGTTTTTTTGTTTTTGTTTTTTTTTGTCCCTGACACCTCAAGAATTTTAATTATACTGCATCTCACTTGCTGATTTTGAGGAAAATACTTTCTTTTCTGCTTTTTGTTGCATGAGCTATTGAAGTGAAAGAGATGTAAGATGTGTCTTCCTTGTGAATATGCACAATGTTGGGTCTGTTAAAGGAGCCCCAAAGCTACGTTAACATTGGTTTTGTGGCTTTAGCCAGTAGGTGTTTGACTGTGCAAATGAGTAATGTCCACCTAGCACAAGTGGAGTGACTCCATCTGTTTGGTGTATCAGTTACTCTGTACCTTAGGGAGGTATTTTCCTCCCAACAAGAAAAGTCTTGTTTTACATCTGGTGTATTGAGACTTGAATTTGAGACTGGGTCAAACCTAAAATGTTCTTTTGCTGTATTGCTTCTCTCTTCCTGACATTATACATGATACATAGACAAATCCTGCATTTAAAAGTATTTGTAGAAGTAGTGTTTAGTCACTGAAAATGAGTTAACTGTTTCTATGAAGGCTCTCAGGCTTAGCTGATAGATTACTAGACTTTGCCCTTAAGGACTTTCTTGAGGTTCCTGGTATGGAGAAAACTGTGCTTTGAGATTAAATTATTCAGCAAGTGTTTTTTAAAGTAATTAAAGCTTCTAGCATTTAATGTTTTATGCGTGCAGATTAGAAATGAAGGTTGATTAAATCGCGACAAAGGGATGTTTATTCACAAACGGCAGACGGTAATGTCTCTTTTGTGACTGGTGGAGCACTGTTGAGCCTACTTCATTATATTGAATATTGAACTGTTACATTAGTGCAATTTTTTCTAAGTGATGGCATATGTAAAAAGTGGGCAGCAGAACTTGATGCAGTACAGCCCTGGCTTTGCCAAATAGTGCAGAATACTTCTTTTTTTCTGTCAGGTATCTGATTTATAGACAATTTTTCAGCTTGTGTTTCTGAAATGGCCAGGTGAGCTATACAAAACTCAACAGGTAGGCCAAAGTAATGATTTTCTTGTTGAAAAGTAATAAGGCATGCCAGTATAGCATGCAGTAGCAGCAGGTTTTACAGCATGGTGCAGAACAGTAGGAATGTGAAGCACATACATTACATATATTATCTGTGCCAATTTCTACTACAGTAACTCATTCGTGCTTTCATTTTTTTTCCTTCCTTTTTTCCAGTCACTTAGAGTTTTGGTGTGTGAACTCCTTTAGCCCTTGAAAAATTTTACTTGGCTGCCTTCTCTGGATGGAATACCTCATGCTTTGAATACATATGCTCGCTGTTCAGGAATTAGTGCATGGTCACCTCTGAAATCTAACAGCAAATCAAACCTTGTTGTTGCAGGCACCTGTGTGGATGATGTACACGCTCACGTGCATACTGAGAGATACACTGACTCACTGAGGACTGGCAATATTTTCATATCAGATGAAAATTGTTCCCTAGCTTGCTACACAAAGACTTCTTTTTTTAATCATCCTAAGGAAACAGGGCATGTGCGATCACATGAAAATGAAGGTAGTCATTAAAGCCATCACATTGAATGAAAATGTTTATTGTACGGTAGGTTTTGTGACTCTGTGTATTTCCCAGTGGTTTCCCTGGCAGGATCTTTCTGCTATCCAGTGGATGCACCTTCTGATTTATCAGAGGGACGAGGGTTTGTCCTTTATCCGAAGAGTGAGAGATGCCACCTTCCTATGGGGTTGAGCAGGTTGCCCTGGACTGCTTGTTGCTGTGCTCGCTGCAGATAAGAAATGCCTTCATCTGACAGAGGCCGTGTATCTTTAACGTGGGTCAGCCAAGTCTGTTCCCATCATTGTGGCAGAAATAACCACCGACTGAGCTACCCGCATACTCTTGCGGTGTGGTTAGCAGGTGTTGTTTAGAGAAGATAATCCTTATGCCAAATATATCCATAACTATTGCTTGAGTAGCGCACAGTATTTCTAATACATCTCTGGGATTTTTTTTTTCCTACCATCTCATTAAAGACATAAGGTTTCTATTCAGTAACTGGAACTTTCTGTTGATTATAATTAAAGTTTTCAATAATACCAGTTTATAGCATGGACAGTTCATCAGATTAAAAAATTAAAAGTTATTTTTATTTTTCAAAAGAGATAATTTAGTTCTAGGTGGCTGATCAAGTTAAATACAGGATCATATGACTAGCCTTTAAATGACAGCCTTTGTGAGTGTGATAGTTGAACTTAGCTGGCAGCCAAACAAGATACAACCACTCACAGCAACCTCCCTCTTCCCCCCTGCACCCAGGGAATCGGGGAGAGAACTGGAGGGTTAAAGGTGAGGAGACTTGTAGCTTGAGATAAGAACAATTTTATATTTAGAGTAAAAAATAAAATTAAAATAATAAGAATAATAAGAGTAATAATGATAACAGATATATATCTATGAGTGATGCAGAGTACAATTGCTCACCACCCGCTGATAACGATCCCAGAGGAGCAAAAAGGAACCCTGAGCCCGAAATCATAAGCCCGGAAAAATGAGCCCAAGCGATTCCTGAGAGAATCCCCCCCCTTCCCAGTCAGCCCTGGTTAATATACTAGACATGACATAATATGACATGGAATATCTCATTGTCATATCAAACTGTCAGTTCTGGGTTCTACTCACTACTACACTTTTCTTCTCCCCCTCCCCTTCCTCTTCTCTGGTCTTCGAAACTGCCCAAGCACCGTGTCCTTGTAGTTATCAACATTGTTCTCATAACAGTCCTCACTGAAACCAAAACACATTGCTTTCTAGCTACTAAGAAGAAAACTAACCCTCTCCTAGCAAAAACCAGGACAGTGAAGCTTGTTTCCACACATGCTGCAGTTAAAAATAATCTGAATTTTTAGTTTTAGCACAGAGGTTGGTTGAACTGCAGACTGCACAATGTATAAAACTTTTTTTTTTTTTTTCTGGGATAGGGAAGTAAGCTCTTGTGTTTTAGGAACTACAATCCTTACTCTAAATGATAAATTTGAAAATATTTTGTGGTGGAGCAAAAGCAGAGAGGGAATGTTCTTCAGCACGTTTGGCCATTTCGTAGTTATTCTGAAGTTGGATCAGAGAGGACAAGAAAGAGTGGGTGGGATGAGGAGTGGGCAGAAAGCAAAGTCTGGCAGGGGGAGACACCTCACTGACGGCGTTGTGAGCTTCTGGAATAGGATAGCAAGCCAAGACCGCTTGGCTTTTCCAGCTGGAAGATGGCGTGAGGTGACTGTGCTGACCTGAGAAACCTGTGCAGAGAGGGAGCCAGGTGGCTTTGTGGAGCTCTCTGTAGCCGTGGGTGCCTGCTTGGTCTTTATCTCCCGTTCCTTTGGGGTTTCTCCAACTCTAATAACTTCTTTCCCCTCCCCTCTCTCCTGTTACGATAGCTGTATTTTTACTGAATGTCTGGTGTCTGCAGAATCATATATGTATCCATGTGCACACATGCAGATCATGGTGGGATTTCTCAGCGCTGTTGTGGAAACTTCTCAAGTTCCAGTTTCCTCTCTTTACCCTCTTTCCTGTCAGCAAAAAGAAAAACAACAAAGAAACACGCAATGTACAAATTCAGAATAACCACCACACACTGTGTGAGGTTTAGATGATTTAGCTGTCTAAATATTTCTTAATTATCCTGAGTCTGCTTTCTTGGGTGCTTTGGTAACAGTTACTGCTGTAGAAACACTGGGGTTTTATACTCTTCTGGTAGCATTCCTTGGTCATAGTGCAGGTCTGGAGGTATATGTTGAAGTACACCAACAGAGATGGTGTGTTGCCTTCAGTTTCACTGTAAAGCCCTGCAACACTCACTTCTCCTGAGACAAGTCAGACTTGTTTTAGTTCCTTAGTGTATCTTTTTCATAACATCCAGGGAGGTGCTGTGCATCTCCTAATCATTTCTGCAAAAAGCACAGTCACCATAAAACATGGATATTTGTACAAAGCTGAGAATATGTGACGTGTCATTTCAGGCTAGAAGTAAGAGCCCTAGTTGTTGGAAAGAGAAACATGGGAAGAGTATAAATCCTTAAAATTTCATGGGCATTCGAGGGATTTGCAAATCCCGTCAAATACACTAGTGAGCTCTGTGAAGTATCTTGAGGGACTCTCCGTCAGTTTCCACCAGTCCTGTAGACAACACAGTAATAGCTGTTTCTTAACCAGCAAAGGTTTCACATTTTTGTTGGACTGAGATGGAAACTTCCAGATGATATTAATGGATACTAATGTTGTGCTTTTTGAATGGTTCTGTCCTACCCTGCAGAAAGGTTTTTTTGGTCAGGTGATATCAGAGAAAGGGAAGATAGTGATGGAGATAATATTTTCATGTTATGAAGGTATTTTCCTTATTAAGTCTCTTGCAAATCCACCTTGATGAACCAGTGACACCACAAAGTGCTTTCTGTTTTTTGTGGGTTTTTTGTTTTTTTTTCTTTTTTGTGCTATATTTCATGGTTATCCATGTCCCTGTTACTCTTTTTGCTGCCAAAAAAATCCTTACTCATTATCATCTGAACCCTTCATGCATTTAAGGATTAAGTTTTTAAGTAATCCTTATGGAAAATGCATCTACTTTCTGATCATGTTACAGTCTTATGAGACTTAGAGGTGTCTGTATCTCACCTTGAAGTGTTTGAAAACAACTCCCTGTTATCAAGATTTAACATCACTTGGGAAAAATCAGAAGTTAGTCAGCTTTAAGATATTGCCCAAAGGCATTGCATTCAGGATGCAGCGTTCTCTGAAGATGGTGAAGCATGAAATTTAAGACTCTCCAGAAGTTCACCTCAAGTATAAAACTTCTAAGTAAAAACAGGATTTGGAGGCTGCCAGGAGGTTAATCTGGGTGAGGGTGAGTTGTTTTCACCAAGGAAAGCCCGTTCCTTTATGGGTCTCTGAACCAGGGCTTTTGGTACAGAAGCACACAGCTCTGAATCTGTCAAAGTTGTTGAAATATCCCATCTTTTTTAGTGAACAATGAAAGATTTTTGTACAAGGTTGTGAGACCTTTCATTATTTCTCTTCAAAGCAGCCACTGTTTTTTGGAGGGCTCCGTTCTTCAGCTACGTGGCACCAAAGACTTTATTTCTGTGGCTTTGTGTTTCAACAGTTCCAGCTTAATTCTGAGAGAGCAGATGGTTGATCAGTGTTTCTGAAAGTTTTATTTATATGGTGACAAGGCTTGAATCCTGATCCAAGATTGGATTGCTATTCTAACATCAAGGGAAACAACAGCATTTTTCTGAAATCTAAATAGATAGGATAAGTATCATGAAGGATAATACTGTTATCCCCATTTTCCATTTTTCTCTATCATTTTTTCTAAAATAGAAGTGATTTGCTTGGTTTGACAAACCTACCAGCAGCTTGCATTGGCTGTCTCTGAAATGGGGACAGAGTCTTTCCACGCAGATGGAGAGTATGGAGGGAAGAGTATTTAATTCTCTTGAAGTGATCAGATTTAAAAAAATCGGTACACAAACTGAATATTGGCAAATAATCCCATCAGATTGGAAAAAGAGGCAGTAAATTTATATGTGGGGAAAAGAAGTAGTTGCAGGGTATCAGTGTGGCTTGGTTGGAAACCTTTAACTAGAACTTGAGGATCATTTTTGTGGTGACTTTTCTTGTTCATGGACTTTTGGTGAATATTAAAAATTTTATGCATGCAATGAATGGATTTAAATGAATAACTTTAGCATACCATGTAGTGATAACTTACATCTACTGCAATCTGTGCTATAATTATTTGTATATACTGACTTGGAGATTTCACCCTCTACCCCCCCGTTGGTATCTTTAACCCGCTGTTTGGACCAGGTGTTGAGCTGCTGTGGTTCTGCTCTCTGTCTGTAGTTCTTTGCTGTAGCACCCAAAAATCTAGGAGTCAGGAGCCTGAGCATGAGCTGTTGGAGCTAAAGGCTGCAAAAAGCCTCTAGGAACAGGCATTGGAAGATAAACCAGCTATCACTTCTGGAAGGGATTGAGTGCATTCACCCCATTTCAAGCTGTAACACTGACTTTCTCTCCTTGTTTTTGGGTCTGTGCCTCTCATCAGTCCTTTCAAAGCTTCTAAACAGCATTTCTGAAAGAAACAGTATGGTTTATTCTGAGTTTGGTTGGTTTGCCACTGACTGGAATTAGCCTTTTCGTGCCTGGATTTATGATACCTAACATGTATAAAAGCTGTTTTCTGCCCTTCTCCTCTTGATAGTTCTTTTTTTTTCTTTGAAAATACACTCACATCCCTGGAAGATGTCCTAGTGTTTACAGTTGAGTTTGGAAGTTTGGAGGCGCCAAATCATTGGCAATACTTAACCAAGCTGTAATTGGATGTAATGATACCTGCTTCCCAGGACAGTATACATTTTGAGTAGTTAACATTTGTGGAGCAGTTTGAAATGCTACAATGATAGGTGCTTTGAAAATGCAGAATGTTGTTGTTATTCCCCAAAATACAGGGCTTTCCACTCAAAGTGCATAAACATGTAGCTGTTACTGTTGAGATTTACTTAAGTCTTCATCTTGGGATATGTGCTGTGTATATTCTGTTGGAGATTTTATTGATATTTTTCTTAGAAATTAATGAAGCTACAAGTAGCCCTGCTGCTCAGAGAATAGCCATATTCCAGTTCACTGCGCTACAGCATTGAAGAAACCAGCCTTACAAAAGTTTCTTCATTCTTACAAGATACTGAACTGGTAAAGCTGGATGTGATCCATATTAAACCTTGGCTCTAAGTGATATAGCTTAGAGCAAATAACCCTTTCCTCTAAGCAACACCCCTTCTCCTCTGCAGTGCAAACCGATCTTGAGAAGAGTAACAGAACAGTGAATAAAAAGCTTTAATCCAGTCATCCAATCTCTGAACATTAAACCAAAGCTCCAAATCCCATTTTCCTGTTCAGAAATCTTACATCATAAAGCCACCAGTTATCTGGGTGTAATCTGCCTCTTGTGCACCTGCTGCTGGCCAGGAGCAGAAGGGCTCCTGCAGTAGCATTCTGGAGTGGTATTAAAAAAGAAAAATCTATCAATCTATCTATCTTATCTATCTATCTATCTATCTATCTATCTATCTATCTATCTATCTATATCTATCTGTCTATCTATCTATAGTAAGGTTTTGTTGTATTTTTATATTATTGTAATCGCAGATTTCAGACAAGGTGTTGATATTTTAAATGCTGGAAGAGGGTTGTGATTTGGGTGGGCCACCCATCATCACAGAATCACAGACTGGTGGGGGTTGGAAGGGACCTCAGTAGATCATCTAGTCCAACCCCTCTGCCAAAGCAGGTTCCACCAAAGTGCAGACTGGTGCACACAGAAAGTATCTCAGGTCCCATGAAGTTGGGGTTGTACCAGCACCCAGTGGTGCTGCTCTTCTTTGGACCATGTGTGTTTTGAAACTTCATGATGGCAAAGGCTGGGGAAGGAGACGGATGTGTGGCAGCAGCATGTGCAAGCTGGGGCAGCGCAGCAAAAGTGTAGCATCATGGATCACAGACTCAGAATCATTCAGGTTGGAAAAGTCCTCTAAGATCATCCAGATGCTGCAGGTAATTTCGGTGTCATCTGGTACCACAGGCTGTGACAGCGTCAACACTGGTTACTTATTACCAGCATGTTGCTGGCACAGGCATTTCTCACTCTGCCCGTTCCTGGGTTTGAAGGGGGTGATTTGCCGCTGTTTGGTGCTGCAGATGCTGAGTTGTGGTTTCACCTCTCCCAGCCACTGGCAAACCTGAGAAGAAAGTCACAGACTGATTTTGCAAACTCATTTCTCTGGAGTGGAATGTGACTGATCAATATTCAGAAATGTCAAATACTCACAACATCTATCCTGGAGTACTTGGGCTCCTGAAAACCACTCTAAGGCAGAAATGATTACAAACCAGTAGACAGTAACCAATTTTCACGCCACTGTGACAAAGCCTTTTCAAATAATTGCTTGAAAATACAACTTAGAAATATGTATTTTATGTATTTCTAGTGCTATTTATCAGATAAGCATCAAGTTGTTAAAATTAATCTTCATTTGCAAATTTCTTTGAAGCAAAACACTGTCTTGTTATTAATCCTTTGAGTTTACTAACACGCAGACATCAGAAAGGATGTTGTTCTGCTTTGATTGGGCTCTTGTGCATAGAAAACAGCACATACTTTGCCCATCTGCTTCATTAAACTGTAAAACCAATTCAATTTTTTAACATATTTGAGTGCATAGGTATTAAATATTTTGTGGACCTTGAGTAGCCATCTGGCTTTTGTATTTTTAAAGCAGACTTAATCTCCTGTTCTAGGTTTCTGGGTTACTTTTTGTTCTTTGGGGTTTATTTTAATTTATTTTTAATTTGAAAGTCTTCTTACCTGACTTTAAGCCATTAGATGAAGTTCCTAAATCAGCAGGGAGGATGGGACAAATTTTAGGTATTTCAACAGAACAATTCAGGTCATCAGTCTTTTGCTGTTAATTATAGAGGGAAGCCTGGGTGACTTTGCTCTTAAATTAGATGTCTGCACTGATGGTGAAATGAGTCTGGATCTTAGCATGGTGAAATAATTTCAGATCCCATTGTAGGTGGCTTAAATCTGAAATACAAGAACTGGTGTGTTGTGGGGGTTTTTTTGTGGTTTTTTGTTTGTTTGTGGGATTTTTTGTTTGTTGCTCTTAAAAATGCATTCTCATTTTTATAAACATTTCCTATGCATAAAACATAGCCATGTCTGAGCTGGATTTTCTTCAGATGTTTCCTTGCATTTCCTTTTGAAATGGAGAGCAAGCAGAAGAAGCTTCAGTGCAAGGAGGAACTAGCCAAGACAGTTACAGCCAGTGAAGGAAGGGGACTTGGTCTGCAATACCTTTGAGCCACTGCTGTGAGCGTGTAAGACTGCTGACTGAAAATCATAGGATCTACTTCCTTCAGGACTTACTTATACTCAAATAGTGTTGACATAATTCTAGGGATTTATTAGAGTTATGTCATGATTTTAGAGTTGGCTCAAGTTGCTGGTTCCCAAGAGAGAAGGTGGTATTGTGTCAGTGTGTTCTGGTGTCACAAAACGTAAACTGTAAACAAAGGTGATTGACAAAGATCAATGTTTCGTCATTGTGAACAAGAAGAGGAAGCTGCTGTGTATTGTATTGTGTATTTGTACCGTGTACTTTTCAAAAACAACCAGCAAGCTGTTCAGAAAAGTGTATGTGTGGATCAGCATAAAAATGCACTTTTCTGTGTAATGAGAGCCTTACTGTTGAGTAAAAATGCCACTTTACTTTGAGTTGTTTACTGGCCTTGTTCATGAGAGTGTTTTGCTGTTGTGAGTGTGGGGAACATACAGCCCACTGACAACTCTGACACTTATGCCAAGTCCCTGAATATGCTTTGAGATCCACAGTTAAATTTGGTAGTACAAATACTACATTTTTCACTACTGAGATGTTTTTCCCACTGAAATTTAAAGGAATAATTTGTTCCTTATGCAACATTGCCTGAGCTGTTAACAGTCTTGTTTTATGTTTTTGCTGTCACATGAAGAGAGTGGAAATCATCATCGTAGCAACTATATGGCTTTAGAAGGGAAAGACAAAAGTGTTACTATTCTCCTTGAAGCATCAGCTACAGGACAGGTGATTTTTCCCAAGTGTTTTCATCAGCTTGTAGTAGAAAGCTCTTCTCCTTTATACCTGTGTGCTTTCTGTTGGGGTTCAAAGCCAAGTTCACCCTTAGGTGACTCAAGTCAGGAGAACTGGTCCGTATAGACCATGGCAAAGCATTACTCCAACAAGGAAGGAAAAAGGATTAAAATGCTCTTAATGAAGATATCCAAGCCCATTGCCCTGAGCTCTAACACTGTCTGAATGGCCGCACTTGTTGGCATTGAGGTGCTTTGTGCTTGACTGAAGCTGTTCAGATCTTTGCAGGCTTCCTTTTGCCTAGCTGCCTCTGGTTTTGCATTGCAGCGCAGGAAATTTGCTGCAGCCCTGAAAGGGGAAGAAGATGAGAGAGGTGAATTATTTTTTAACCTGTGGTCCAACAGACAGCATTTTCCATGGAAAAGAAGAGCAAAGAGAACAAGCTCTATTGCAGAATCCTCCCGATTTCCCCTTTCCTTCTGCACTGTGTCTCCCTGTGTTTTGCTGTGCTGGAAAACAGCTTGTGCCTTGCTTCTCTGGTGCTCCAGCCCATGTACTGCCTGCCAGCCTCGCTGAGGGCTGCCCCCCACCTGTGTACAAGCACATGATGAAATTTGTTTGGAGAAATGGGCAGTGAAAGGTGAGTATTTCTGCTACACGAAGGTCTGTGGACTGGGCAGGGACATCATGGGATAAAACCTCTCAGAGAATGTAGCTCAGATACTGTTGGCAGTGGGAAGCAGTTAAGGAGTGGTTTCCTTCTTCCCAGCAATGTGTTTTTTTATCCTTGTTCAGTTGTGGTGTGAGTACGTCTTCCAGACACAATCTCTATTTTTCCCACAAAAGAAGAACAAAAAGAAGATTTATGTTAGATAAATGCTTGATTGCTTTTCAAGATTTATAGTGTTATCACCCTTTTCATAGTACAAGTTTCTTTAATAAAGAACTGTAATAATCATGCACAGTCTTTATAATAGAGTTGTTGGGACTTTTTGAAAAATGTCTCACAGAGAACTCTAAATGTCAGCTAGTCAAACCGAAAGTCATTTCACCGCAATAGTGCTTTTATCGTTACGTGGGATAAAGGAGATTCTGATGGAAGATATTTGCAAAAGGTACGTTTCTAAAACCTTTCTCAACAGTGGAGCCTGCAGGATAATCTCAGCTAGTACAGCATGTTGTTGAGCTTCAGACCAAAGCGATGTTCAAGTTGATCTTGTTTCACCTGCCACTCTTTCTAAGGTCCTAATTATGTACTGCTCCCCGCCTCTCTGTCTTCTGGATTAGTGTGTTAAGAAGATGAAAGGCTCCAGATACTGTGCCAGAAAATGCCCAGGCACTCAGCTCTGGGGTGAGCTGTGGGCTGTATTTGCAGGTTGAGGATGGATCTGGGTCTCTGAAGAGGAGCCTGTGATCGTGTTCAGGGACAGACACCCCAGAAATGTAGACCCTCCCCAGGCTACACACAGCCCCTCTCAGGAAGCCTGAGCAGCCATCTAGGAAATGACATTTTAAGAAACTGTTAAATTAGCAGTTGGAAATAACTACATTGTATCTCATCTATTACTTTTGTCAGGATCTCCTGGATTTAAGTTGTTCAGTTATTAAAAAAAGGAAAAAAAAAAAAACCCTGAGAGCTCTCCTGCTTGCAGAAATCTCAGGCAGGGTGTTGCTACATCCACCGGGGTTTGCTGCCTGGAAGATCCCAGTGCTGTAGCACAGCAATCTGTATTCGCATGCTGCGCTTTCATCATAAAGTCACAGAGGAAATAGGATCATTACTGCATATTAAAGAATTAATTATGTTGCTTAGTTTATTGGAAAAACAATGTATTGATAGTAGAGAGCATTATCTGCTGCAGATAGCAGAGGTGCGTGACCTAAGTCATGAAGTTAATTTCTACAGTCAATCCTGTACCCTGCCAGAACATCCTTCACCTCTGAAATCCCAGCTGTGCCCACGTTGGGGACGGTGCAGAGCTGCGACCCCCAGCAAGGAGTCCTGGGGTGCCTATCGTATCCATGGGATTTTCCAAGGGAGGAAGATATTAATTCTCCTTGGTAAAGACAGCACCTTTTGGTCCTGACCTAAGGTAGCGAGGAGCAGGCCTCTGTCCCTCTGTGTCTCTTTGGAGGTGTCTGCTTCCAAGCCGCAGGGTGGATCTGTTCCTTTGCTTCCTTCCCACCCCAACTCCTGGTCTGCAGAGGGCTGAGAGATTCTCCTTGTGCTGTGCCCTCTTCTTGTTACCGTTTCTAAGAGAGGTGTGCTCCTGCACCGTGTTGGCAGTAGCAGGCTCTTTTCCCAAAAGGCTTGTCAAAGTGTCCTCAGGTATCTCTGCAATGCTTTTTTCATCTATTTAAATATAAGCACTATTTAAAGGGAACAAATGGCCTGCGTGATCGTTCCTGTGTTCATTGTTTTATGCATTTAATTCCTGATGCTGAGACTTTGTTTTTCAACGTGGGATTAGAATTGATGAGGATAAACAGTGCCAGCATTACATACGGCAATAGTGGGGACCTGTGTAAAGCTCAGCCTGGGTTTCTTATTGACAAAGCCTAATTAAAAATGGATAAAGTTAAAGATTTTTTGTTGTTAGTCAAATGTCCTGGCATGAGCTGTCTCATGCAGCTATTCTTTTTGTGTTAACACAAGGGAACTTAAACCGTGAGTTGGTGGAAGGCTTTGATACCAGTGGCTGTGATCTCTGGAGACTCAGAAAAAACATGGGCTGGAACTTGCCATTTCCATGATCAACACCACTAAACCTTCTCTGTATGTATTCTATTTAAAAGTCTTAAATTCATTTCCTGGAGCAGTTCCTCAATGCAGCCAAATTGAACATCAAAGGATTGCCCAAAGCCTTGGGGTAGACCTATTTATTAAGGCTGATTAACGCGATGAACGCGCTGCGTATGAATTAATGGCCCCCTATAAATATTGGACCTCCAAGAGTTTGTGGCGTGTCTCTGGAGAAGCTGGTCAGAAAGCAGTGCTATAGCCATTGCTTTGCATTTATTTTAGGACTTTTTTTTTTTTTAGTAGGTTACTGATTACTTTGAAGTTACTTTTACATTTTACATTTTATTCAGTGGTTAAATGAGTATCATGTTTGTAATAGTAAGAGGTGTATAGGGTGTGTTTCAGAATTAAAAGCATTTTTTTTTGTTTGTTTGTTTTTGGAGGGGATGAGTAATGACTTACGAACAGCTTTGTGGTATAGTGTGTTTTGCTTTAGGTTTACTGACGAATGGTGTTTTCTTCAGCCAGCAAGCTGGCAGGGAATTGCAAACAGTGACCTCATTTATCCTACTAGAGCTCACTCTTCGTGATGGTTTCATCAGCCAGTGGGAAGACGTTTACTGTTCAACTGCTGCCAGCAAAGCTTGTACTTAGTGCTTGCACTCAGTGAATATTCTGAGCATTGTGTCAGTTTAAACAGTGTTATGCTCATCTTAGAGGGTACCAAATTTTGTTGTTGAGATGGGAGCAGAAGCAGGCCCACAGTGACTGAAGCAGGTTAGTTCAGTGATGTATTTTATTATAGATTTATGCAGCATGTGCTGTAAGGCTGTATATAAGGCTTTATGTAATTTGAACCTCACTACCTGAAAGCCAGTTGCAAAAATAATGCAGCATACTGGTTCAGTGAAACGGATGCTTTTCACCTTTCACAAAAGATGGAGGAAAATCTACACATACGTAATATTATTGCCTTGTTTTTTAGGAAAGAAGTTATTGAACCTACCGCAGATTCATCATTTTCATAACTACTTTTAACTTGTAGCATGGAACTCACAAGAATGTTTCAGAAAATTAAGGGTCAGTAGATGAACCAATACTGAAATGAAATCTATAAAAGAAAAAAAAAATATTCCTGCTTTCTTAGAAACAGTGGGAACTCTGAGCAGTTATCTGAAGGGTCACCTGCTCCAGATTAGTTGTTTTCATTTTGTAAAATCATGCTCATTAGACTACTCGTACAATACACAAATTGTGTAAACTGCAAAGTACAATGCAGCCTAACTCAACATTATACTGCATAGCGAATATGAAAGCATGTATTTTTGCTCTGTTAGCTGATGTTAGCAATGCATACGTCATCTCTACAGTGTTTGTTATGTTAGCAAAGGGCAAAAGGGTCCTTGCTGGAAGCTGGCAAACACAGGCTTGTTGATTGGAGATTGGCAGGTTTCTTTTGTACACGTCCTGGCAGTGCTTTGGATGTGTTTCTTGTTTAATGGAACTTCTCTGCATGTTTTGAAGAATTAATGACTGCTGTAAGAGTTCTTATCAATAATATTTACTTAGTACTATTTAGTTTAAACAAAAGAATACCTATAAATAATAATAAATAATGGTTATTAGCAATAATTTCAGCAAACTTTCAGACTTTTAGAAGTCATAATTAATATACATGGTGCCTTTGCTGCCCCATTTTGAACTAAATTCCAGCAGGATATATGTAGGCAGATGTGATAGTTCAGAGCTGATTAGGGTACCTGCAGCTTGTTTGGGTTATTGGAATAGTCTGAAGATACTTTTAAACAACTCCTTCAAAAGAAGAGATACTTTTGGGTCCTTTTTATATAGAAAGATGTTGGGTATAAGATTCAGGATGTAGCTGAGAAACAACACAGTGGATGCAGTGCACAAAATAATTAAAAACGTATAGGATAGATGAATTAGTAGGTTTGTGTCATATCTTTGGCAAATTTGAGTAGATTTTTACAGCATTCAAGGTTGAAGAAAGGCAGACTACTAGTAGATTTTTTGAGTAACAGAAGTCTAGTTGAGTTTACTATAAAGACTTTTCTGATCATGTAATTCATTTATAGTAAATACTTTTGGAAACCACGGCTGTTCAGATTACCTGTCCTGACTTCAGTTTGTTCTGGAATAGGTTGAACTCTGATAGCCTGAGAGAGCTGGGGTTGTTCAGCCTGGAGAAGAGAAGGCTCTGGGGACACCTTATTGTGGCCTTCCAGTGCCTGGGGGCTTATAAGAAGGGTGAGGACAGACTTATTAGCAGGGCCTGTTGCGATAGGACAAAGGGTAAGGATTTTAAACTAAAAGAGGGTAGATTCAGACTATTTATAAAGAAGAAATTTTTACAGTGAGTGGTGAAACACTGGCACAGGTTGCCCAGAGAGGTGGTAGAAGCCCCATCCCTGGAAACATTCAAGGTCAGGCTGGATGGGGCTCTGAGCAACCTGATCTAGTTGAAGCTGTCCTGCTCACTGCAGGGAGGTTGGACAAGATAACCTTTAAAGGTCCCTTCCAACCCAAACCATTCCGTGATTCTATGATTTGCTCTAGAGCATGCGACTGAGAACACACACATCCAACCCAAAGAGAAGAATAGCTGGTTTGCTCTGGAAGCATAATGAACTCATACTGAATACTCATTTATTCGGTATCTGTTGTCCATATCACTGCATCAGTGTTTAATCCTTACCAAACTGCTCATTACTGTTCTTGTTTCCTGATTCTAAAACAAGATACAAACAGCATAAAGTTCTCATACTGTCATTGTGCTGGACTTACAAAATCTTTTGCTTTGCTGTCCTGAATTCCAGAAAACCAGTACTTTCACATAATTGAAGCTATTTCGATGAGCTTTTTTGTCATCTGCCTCAGGAAATGGTACTTGCAACTTTGACATATGAATTATATCCTGTGTTATATTCCTATGAAAAAACCTATTATTATTTTCTAATTTTAGCTGCTGCTTGTCCATAGTCACCACAATTTTTATAAAGTGCTCTAAATATTCATAGATATGTATTGTGGTTTTTTTAATATACTTAAAGGTGACTGCAAATATAGGTAAGTGTTGGTATTTAAAATGCATGTAAATATTTTTTATAGATAAATACAGATATTCAGTAACGAAATGTAAGTCTTGCAATAATATATATACGTGATGAGTATGTGTCCTTTCACCATTAATACCCTGGGTAGAGTACACTGCAAAAATACTTTACTCCCTGCTTCACCCTGAGGTCCTGATCCCAGTCACCTGAACTGCCTTCATGTTTGGTCACTCCTGGCTTCTCTTTAGAGAACCCAACTCTTTTTCAAAGGCAAGACCCAGGTGTGTTTCTGGGTTGAGTTTGCTCCAGGGACTGCTCACTGTGGGTGCTACAGTTGAGACTCCATCGAGTTTCCTTCCTTCCCCATCCCTTCCCCAGCCCCCACGTATTTCCACAATGCTACTCCAGAAAGCTTGGTGCACCCCATGGGGACAGGCTTTCAGGACTTGCTGTTTATCTTCTCTGTGCTGTTAAAACAGGCTTTTAATAAAGCAACACAGACTTTGTTTTATTTTGTTCATTTTGAACCAGAAAAGTCCCACACAAATAAATAACTATGTCTGAAGGCAACAAAGATGCCTCATGGGGCCCAAAGGAGACCTATATCAAGTGCTGTGCAGCATGAATGCAGCTAGTGTAGCTCTGAGCAAGGTGGGCAAAGCCTTTCTCTGCAAGATTTTTTTTATGGACTTGAGAGATTGATATGGTCAATAATTTAATATGCATTAAACACTTACTTAGAATCATTTAGTGTGTGACATAAGTGGGAGGGGAAGAACCTATATCTGTTTTTTCCAGTTCATTGTTCATGATGATAAAAGGAGTTTTATTAACTTCACAGTTGGTACAACTCTGTTGATGCTCTTAATTTTTACTGTGTTTTGTTTTAATCTGTTTTAAAAGACAAGGATTATACTGGGGGTTTTTTGTGGTTTGGATTTTTTTTTTTTTTTAGATCCCTTTCTGGTCTTGCTTTTCTTATTAGGAAGCTTCAATTCTTCATAAAACTGCCAGGTACAATTTTTGCTGAGTATTTTTGAACAGGGTCTGATACAGACACTCCCAATATGGAGAGTCAAAGGCTCTTCCTCAATGACTAGAAAAATATGTATTCTCTGGTAGTTTGAAGGCTGAAAATGGCATATAAAACACATTTGCCAGTAAGAAATACCTTAATAAAATATTAGAGAAGGGAAAGGGTAAATGTTAATTACAGAAATTATGGACAAATAATACAGCTGAAGAAAAGATTTCACTTACCTTTGCCCGTGAAGTGTTGTGTATTTACAGTGGAGTAAGGCAAAGCTTTTGGTTCCCTATATTCTGTATGCTGTGGAGGCTGTGCTGGAACAGGCACAGGTTGGTTGTACACATCTGCTTGGTCTGGAAAGCAGAGAACATCATTAACAATTTTTATTTGTATTTTACTTCTGTGATACTTGTTTTGCCCTGCAGAGCCCTTAGCATGTGACTAGCAATTCATGAAGATCTGGAGATGTTTGTTTTAATTTATGAACACTGATAGCATGAGCAGTAGAAAATCCTGCAAGGAGGTGGGAAAGGTAAAACCTGAATAGGAAACCAGAGTATATTCAAGAGTTTGGATGAATATGGCATGTTTATAGGAAAAAGAAGTTGATTAGGCAGTTCTTTAACGCAGGTTTAGGGATATTTGGTGGACAGGAACAGCAAAAGGGTGTTAAGAT
>NW_010333551.1:0-3524 GCF_000700745.2 Antrostomus carolinensis | reverse complement strand
GCAGGGAGAGATTAGAATAAGAAAATACGTAAGGAGTCCAGACAGACACTACTATTGGAGGGCTTTCTCTGCTTGATGTCTGCAGACAGTTCTTTGTGGAATGGAGAGTTCTTTGTGGTCCAGACAATAGCCATAAAAACCATTAGAGGTCATTACCAAGGCAACTTTGTAGGATGCTGTGTAACATATAGATTGTGACTTAAAGTTACTGAAATGTGGGAAGTGTAAACATGGTGAGTAATAGTTCAGCTTTGTGGTACATGCATGGAAAGCATCATTGAGTGAGCATTGAACAAGAGGCTTTGGAGCTGCATTCATGTCCTGAGCAAAATTTGAAAGCAGAAGGATTCAGATGAAGCGCTGAAGCTTAACCAAACTTTATTAGAAAAAATCCCCTACATTTTGAAAATAGATTATTGGTATTGAGTAAGGCTTTGTTTGTTATTGTGATAGACACCTAGTAATCCAGATCCAGGGTTACCACACAATAACATTTATTTGTTCAACTAAGGATGCATCAATTCTCAGAAGGATCGAAGAAATTGTGCGGTATTTTCTATTGTCTAAATTCCAGAAGGGTGGTTCATTTACTTGATAGATCCACAAAATTTAAGAGAGCGTTTCAGGATGTGTGGAGAGGTCGATAAAGAATTGTCTACTTCAAAAACTTTCTTTTTTCAAGTACTGTATGAAAAGAGTTTATGGAAGTAAAGGTCTTCAGTCCAGTCCTAGAAGGTTTCACAGGGCTTACTCAACCAAAGGAACAGCAGCTTTGAGGGGTCATGAAGGGCACAGCTTCAAATGATGATTTCTATAGAGTCCTACCTTTGGATTCAATCCCTATCTTCTCTGCATGCGGGAGTTGGCGTGCCTCACTATCAGCAAAGCCCTCATGGAGGAGGGGAGCCTTTTGTAATGATCCCTTCAGTAGGGCACGTTCTACCTTTTCTTGAAAATGTGCTGTTTTCAGTCTGCAAATCCTTTATATGGTTATGAGCTGTGCTGCTGAAGGGGAACTTGTCATTGTCTTGGAAATGTTTGGATGACTTCCATACCTTAACCTGGTGAGATACATAGTGCATCACTGTGCTCTGCCTAAGAAAACAATGGGCTCTGGGTTTCATCTGTGCTGGATTCATCTCCTGTGATTTTGATATTGCTGTTCCAGAGTTGTTGTTGAAATCAGAATCTGACCTACTGTGTTGTTTAAGAAGCTGTGAAAAAATAACCCAAACCCAGTTAATATTTTTATGAAGATGCACGCTGTATCACATAGCTTTCTGAAGGAGGATAAACCCTAATCTTCAGCTCTGTCTTTTTGTCTTTATATTCTGTCAAGAAGTGGCTGTTAACCCTGATACAGGGGACTGATTTATGGTAACCTGCAGAAAGAGAATTATTTCCAGGAAATTACAAGACCATTTGCAGATATTGAAATGGGTGGAAAAAAAAAAGGGCCTTGCATATTTCATTTTTTTGCAGTCAGAAAATGAAAGAGACCGTTGTGAAAACTCGTACTGTTCATAATCTTTCTCAAAAGTCGGCATCTTCTTAATGTTTGGCAATATACAAAATCTTAGGCATGTGTGTGGAATACTAATTGATACAGTTTTTAAATTAATGTTACCTCATACATTTTTTTGAATCAACTTCCTTTGTCTTTAATCATTACTTCTCTGGCAGTTCAAATTTACATACTTCTAAGGCTGGCTCTGATCCATGTTGGCATCTGAAGTATGGAGATCAGAACTCTTCTGAGTAATAGAGTGAGGCACCAAACAAATACAGAAACTTGAAATGCCATCTGAACTGTTAACTTCTGCCTAATAATAAACCCATGGATCTGTCAGGCTGAAGAGAGAGTGTGCAGCCACTGAAAAATATTTAATTTTAAAACATACCATGCACTTTAGCAAAGGCAGTGCTCTTGAGCACCTGTTTGCACTGGAAACCATGGTTATGGGGAGCACACAGCAAGTTTTATTGAAACTCGACGAGTCAAAATGTTTGGAAAGCAGTATGTGACCATTCTCCTAATTTTATCTTATTTCTGTCACCAGAAGTCCAAGAAAAATGTATCTTTTAGATAAGAACTAATGGAGAAAAACATTATAAAAATACCTGTTCAGGAAGGATATCTCATGAATGATGTGTAGCGGATGAGTAGTAGTATCTCCTGTTAAACTGAAATTAAGGAAATATTTATAAAAAGAGCTTTCTTAGTGCAAGAAAGGTTTGAGAGGTCTGAGTTTCATTACACTGTCTGCAGTGATGTGCACACTCTACTCGTAAGACCCCACCTGGAGTACTGCATCCAGTTCTGGGGTCCCCAATATGAGAAGGATATGGACCTGTTGGAGCAAGTCCAGAGGAGGCCACGAGAGTGATCAGATGGTTGGAGCACCTTTCCTATGAGGACAGACTGAAAGAGTTGGGGCTGTTCAGCCTGGAGAAGAGAAGGCTCTAGGGAAACCTTCTAGCGGCCTCCCAGGACCTGAAGGGGCTACAGGAAGGCTGGGGAGGGACTTTTGACGAGGGCGGGGAGTGATGGGATGAGGGGTAATGGTTTTAAACTGGAAGAGGGGAGATTTAGATGAGATATTGGGAAGAAATTCTTCACTGTGTGGGTGGTCAGACACTGGAACAGGTTGCCCAGAGAAGCTGTGAATGCCCCCTCCCTGGAAGTGTTGAAAGCCAGGTTGGATGGGGCTTTGAGCCACCTGGTCTAGTAGAAGGTGTCTCTGCTCATGGCAGAGGGAGTTGGAACTATATGATCTTTAAGGTCCCTTCCAACCCAAAGCAGTCTGTGATTCTGTGTGAGATAGATAATTTTACTGGCTTTGGTGTAGAAGAGCATTTGTATTTATGAATTGTCTCTTCTGCTGTTGCCATCAAGAGCAGAAGAAGAAGAAGAGATGTCCAGTGGAAACTTATGAGGCAGATGAACGATCATTCTTCCTGATAGACTGCACAGTACATGCACAGGTTTAGAATTGTAAGTGGCCTCCCTGTCTCTATAAAGAAAATGGAAATTGCCTTATCCCTGGGTAAACATCAAAGAAAAGTGAGCTGCTGGTTTGCAGGTTTTCTGCAAGGCTACTTAGGAGATACAGTGTGTGCACTCCTCACACTCTGCTAGAAAAGCACAATTTTCCCCTTTCCCATCCTGTTGTCTGGCTCCACGTGGTGGGAGTTCAATGACTACAAGGGAGCAGAGCTCATCTCACATGTGTGTAGTTGCTGCTGGTTTGTTCGTTCTTGCTAGATAGTGCTTTCTGTCAGGAGGAGTGCAGAAATAGTGAAGTTTCCAGGAGGAAACTTTTTTGCAAAGCATCCAGCATCAGTGAAGAGGCATGTGCTCCTGTTTCCTGCAAGACCACACAGCTTCTGTTCGTGCAGGAGCCAGGCAGGTCCGCAGGCAAGGGATGAGCTTTCAAGCTTCTCCACTGTGGTTGCAGCCTAGTAACCTAGTTGGGTCTTCTCTCAAGCCAGACACTGACCTGTTATGTATCCTTTTTTTTTTT
>NW_010333550.1:0-36194 GCF_000700745.2 Antrostomus carolinensis | reverse complement strand
CTGTCAGTATTGGATCTAGTTGTAAGTAGTTGAATGTTACACACCCCAGGAACTTATACTTTATTTTATTTTATTCTATTTTATTGCAGTCTAACAAACTTTGTGGCACCTCATGGCAAAATACAAATGGCATGTAAACATGCACAAAGAAGACTATTCTGTCTCAAAATGCACTGTAAGCAATTCAGTCAGCTAAATTGAAAAACATTCCTCATAAGATAAAATTGTTATAGCACTGTATTTGAAAAATATCTGTCTTTTTATTAAAAAAAAAGACACTTGGAAATTGCCTTACTCTTTTCACTTTTTATTTAATTTCCTCCAAAACCAAGTGATATGTGGCAATACTTTTGCAAAAATGTGTTGAAAGTACAGAAGTACACTGATCTTGCTAGAGCAACAGACCAATTGACATGATGAATCTTACAAACTTTTGTGGATTTTTGATGAAGTCTTTTCCAGTCCAGATTTTTTCATTGTCCTCAGTGGACATAGAAACACTTGTGTAGCAAGTGTAAGGTTAATTCCCTTTGTAGATATGCAAAAATGGGCAGATAAGGAAGGGCTTCTACTGCGAGCTATATCCCGAAATTTCCCACTCGGTAAACAAGGTAAACTGAATGCTTTAGATCTTCCTGCAAATTCCCATAACACTTTTCCACTGTCAGCTACTCTCGTCCCTTCCTTCTCTCTCAAATAACAGTTTCTATTTGTTTCCATCCACATGGATCATCTATATGCAGTGAAACTAAGCCCTGCATTTAGCATGCTTAAATGCTACACTTGTTTTTCAAGTCTGATAAATGTTCTCTTTCTGATTTTCAATTTTCTGGTTGACAACTTGCCAGAAACTTTCTTCAGTGAGCACTAGCTTATTGCTAATTATGACAGCTGACAGAAAGAGTTCATGCCTATGCTTTCATTTTTGTAAACAGTGAACAAAGCTCACCACATCCCAATAATTATCATACATTGATGCACTAGGATACAATCATGAGAGCTGTACTTATCACTAGGAACAATTGTTTTGTCAAAACTGAAGTTCTTTGTGAATGTCTTTGCTCTGTTAAAACTTTTCTAGGGGAGGTTTATTACGGAAGGGTGCAATTTTTAGTGAAAACAAACACAACAGCCTCCAGAAGGGCTGCAGTTCAGGGCTGCATGCTTACTGGGGGTGCAGGAGACAGAGTTTAGTATGCTTGAAAAGGGGTATTCAGGGCCTGTATTGGGGGTCTCCCATGTCCTAGGCAGCAGCTTCATCCCTGGACTAAATTAAATCTTTTGGCAGTGACTTTCCAGTTGCGGAAAGCTCTCCTCTGGATAGATGCGGGAATCCAGGCTCATGACATGGGAGAGGTGACCTGCATGGTGGGCTTCAGACAAGGTACATTACTGCAAGGGGCTGTGAGGGCAGAATACTCAACATTTTAGCTGGGCTCCTTGGAAAGTCAGTCCTGCCCAGGCAGTATCAGACCTGCCGTGTTAGACTCAGATACCCAAGGCCACATCTGTCAGGGAGCAGGAGGAAGGCTGTGACACTGTGCTGCAAAGAAGTGGGATACAGCTCTGCTCGAGGAGGAGCACAAGATGGGAGCCAGCTACTTGAGTGTCTCGCCAAGCATGGGCGGCTTGTCAGGTCTATATTTGAGGATTTTTCTCTCTCTCCTTGAATATTTTCAAGTGGTCTTGGTTTTGTTGCTACAAATCAAATTCTCATTTTTCAGACAGACCGAGCAGCTGCTTTCAGTTGAAAAGAGAGTTATCCTCTTTTTCCAGTTCTTTATTTCCTTACTCTCTGCCTTGTTAGTAAGAGTTCATGTAGGCAATACTTGATTGATCTGAGATTTAATAATGTAAGCATTCATGTTTCAGTGTATCATATGCCAAAGCACAGAGAGTTGGGCATAAGTGAATGTGCAGATGCTAGCTCTGTTCTGCACCGTATTTTTAATTTGCTTTCAACAAGTGAAGCTAAATAGTATCCATGGGAAACTTGCATTGATGGAAACTGACTGTGAATTCCAAATTTGCTTTTAAAAGAAGCTCTTGACACATTTGCGGCATTTATAAAAAAAAAGCTGGAAATGTCCCTTGCAAAACTTATATTCTGTCTCTTCTATTAGCAGCTCCTGGAGTGGAAAGATGAGTCTGCAGATATCCTAAACCAGCATTTGGCAAACTGGAGTTGGTTTCCAGACACTGTCACAGATACTTGTTAGAAGATGAAAGGAATCAGGGCAAATTTTACATGGGAGTTTCAAGCAAGATTAATTTGGAAATGCTAAAGCAGCTGGCTCCCTGAAAGAGTTGGGGGTCAATGTATTCCAAAAAAAACCCCCAAAACACTGAAGGCCTATCTGCATTTTCAGATACCTTTACAAAGATGGTCTATAGGATTTAAGTAATTTCACAGCTGTAATTGTACCACTTTCTGTGGGCTGAAGGAACTGTCTTGCTATAGGCCTGACTGTGATGGGTAGGCTGGACCACCCTCTACTCAGAGTAGGGTGGCTTCAGACAGAACAGGTTGGGAGTGTGAACCAAGACCTCATATGAGAGACACATAGAGACTGAAACCTGAAAAAGCTTGTTTCTACACATGACAAACTTGCATGACTTAGGTATTGCAGTAGTGGGGTGGGGGTAAGTGAGTTCCTAGAAAATAAATCTGATGAATTAAAATCTGATTTTTAAAGTAACTCAATTAGCACTAGAAATGAGTGTGAGGATATAGCTGACATATGATGGGATAAAAAAGGGTGAATGGTGTGTTTGCATAACCTTGATTCTGCCCAGAAATCTTATGGAGCATGAATTCCCTCTGTAGGACAAGGTGTGGTTCAAAAGCATTTGAAATACAACAGAAATTCTCTTCTGTAATTCATGCTTCGGACTGAAATGTTGCTTGAAAATAACCTACCAACTCATGTAATTTCAGTAATTGTTTGAGATAAACAAATATCATTTTATTCCTTTTAAGAAATTACTGAAAACAAATGACAGTGTATTTATAATGCAAGTTAACTACCTTGGTATTTGTTTAAAATGCAGTAAGACACACATCTCTTTGAGGGCTCCTTCTGGTGTTTATTCTCCCAAATGCTGATGAGTAATACGGTTTGCCATAGTTCTTTTTTTACAGAGCTTCAAAACGGCATAATTTTATAAATTTTTTGGCTCATTCGGAAGCTTTTCTGACATATGTTGTAGGGGCATGCAACAGTTCAGATGGTCCATTTGTATAACCTTTGACACATATATTTTGAGTACCCCTGTAGTCTTCTCTAGGCATGCTATTAACCTTAACTCTTTAGCTTTATATCGTCTTTCACACTTGGCTTACCCTTCATATGGTATACAAGAATTTTGAGATAAGAATCACAAGGTGGCCATTAGAAATTGTTCACATTTTTTTAGAGAAACTTTACTTGAGACTAAGGGCTTTGAAACATGACTTGTACTCCTTGCCTCACCATCAAGATGGGTAGATACAAGTGTGGAGATAAATATATGGGTAAATTGATGAAAAACAAATGATTAAGACAAATTGTAGAGAATTGAACATGGTAGAAACACGTATATTTGCAGCTGGACACCTTATTTACATTAAAAAAGAAATCTCTGTAGGCTCTGTAGACTCTGCTGAACTTTGACATAAGACTATAGGGATTAATGTTTTTTTTTTAAAAATGGAGAATGCACTCTTTTAAACCAGAATACAGTTCTTGCACTAATAATGAGCAGTTTCCAAGTTTCTCATACAGAATCTACTCTACTTTGCCTTCTTTTTTATTGATTATTTGCTTTTAAACAATATACCTGACTGGAGAACAAAAGGATCAACAAACGATGATTGTCAAAGTCTCAGGACAGCTTGTCAACTAAGCAAAGCAAAGACAATAGCTGCTAAGAAACACCTTCAACACAAACCTGTGATTCAAAAGCAGAACAGGGATACTGAAAACTAGGATATTCAATTTTTTTACTGTACCAACCCATAGCATCATAAATGTCCAGTCATGAAACTGAAGTTAAAGTAATATTTACCGATTTCCCCTTGTTTTGTCATTAACTGCCCTTATGAAAAATCCTTTCCTGGCATACAAGAAAGTTGGGGAAGGACTTTTCATAAGGGCAGTTAATGAAAAAACAAGGGGAAATGGGTTTAAACTGAAAGAGGGGAGGTTTAGATTAGATATTAGGAAGAAGTTCTTCACTGTGAGGGTGGTCAGACACTGGAACAGGTTGCCCAAGGAAGTTGTGGATGCCCCCTCCCCGGAAGTGTTTAAGGCCAGGCTGGATGAGGCTTTGAGCAACCTGGTCTAGTGGAAGGTGTCCCTGCTGATGGCAGGGGGGTTGGAACTAGATGATCTTTAAGGTCCCTTCCAATCCTAACCATTCTATGATTCTATAATATATAACTTGTTAATAAGACTAATTCAAAACCACTTTAAACCCTCTTGCTTATTTTTGTGCTGTTTTTTATGGATTTACAAGATTTATCAAAGTTAAGACTTGTGAAAAGTGACCTCTAGAAGCTGATATTTAATGATAAAATAAATGGGCTTTTTTTTCAGTCCTGTCTCACAGACTTTACATTTATCATAAAGTTAGCCAGAACACTAGGGAAAAAAAAAAGTTATTCTGGTAATTTTTTTCAGTCTTCTGTCTTTCAAATGATATTTTATATATCTAATGATTAGGGGACTGGAACATCTCTCTTATGAAGAAAGGTTGAGAGACCTGGGTCTGTTAGGCTGGAGAAGAGGAGACTGAGAGGGGATTCTATCAATGCTTATAAATACCTAAAGGGCTGGTGTCAAGAGGAAGGGACCAGATCCTTTTCAGTGGTGTTCAGTGACAGGATAAGGGGCAATGAGCACAAACTGAAACACAGGAAGTTCCATCTGAAGATGAGGAAAAACTTATTTACAGTGAGGGTGACAGAGCACTGGAATAGGTGGCCCAGAGAGGTTGTGGAATCTCCATCTCTGGAGATATTCAAAACCCACCTGGATGTAGTCCTGTGCAACTTGCTCTAGGGGAACCTGCTTGAGCTGGGGGGTTGGACTAGCTGATCTCCTGAGGTCCCTTCCAGCCCCTACCATTCTGTGATTCCCCAGGCCAAGGGAAGGGAACTCACTATTCTGTGACTCTGTGAATCTGTGATTCTATGATTCTGTGACTGTAATGACATTGACTAATTGCTTTATTCAGCTTTTTCGGAAAGTTTTTAAATTTTTATCCATTGTGATAATTTGTATCTCCTGACGAACATTCCTTACTCAAACATTTATTTATACTTTGGTGTTGGAATTTTATTGCTAAAGCTTGGTACTGTTGATGACAACATTCCCAGTCTATTCCCTATTCTTATCTTGGGCATCGTTTCTTCCATGATCTGCACCATCAGTATTCTTTGGATGCTGGTCCAATGGAGGGAACAGGGAAGGAAATATTTCTCTTAACCTTTTCATACTTGTTAGTTACAAAATTCCTGTTCTTCACAAGGACAAATGTAAAACTTCAACAAAGCCAAAATGGTGCCTCCAAATAGGCAAAGGGAGCGGAATGTGAGAGAACAACATGATTAACATAAAAGATTATTACAGAAGACAAAGTTACAGTCATATCTGCAGGGACTGTTTTATTTTGGGGCAGCAGAGCTTATCACTGACTGTGCTTGTGATATTGTTTGTGGTTTTTTGCAGGATCAAAATGTCACTTTAATTTCTATGAATTATTAGAAAGTTATTTAAAAGTCTTGGAGTGAAAAAACAACCCTCAGACTTGTGAGAACATTGCCAACCCAATTCAGACTCTAAACTCTTCATCCAGGATTTGAGAACTTTGCTGGCTTTTTGCCTATAAAATATGTAATCTAACTGAATTTATTATCTCCTAAAAATAACTGACTTTTATTATCTGTTCTATAGGGTGGTTCATTTTAGGTTACTGTAATTCAGTACTGTAACTTGTTAATTTCAATTTATGTGGGGTTTATCTTGACTGTGGGTACTGAGTGCTAATTTTATAATGTACATTAAAAATGCAAACATAACCATTTGTAGGTTGGCTTTATTTTGAGAGTAGACTACAGCCTTGGTACTTTTTGGGGGGGGGATTGTTTTTCTACCTACCATGCATTCAGGTCTTATCTTCTTGCTTTTGTTAAAAGAGTAAATTTTCACTCTTAATTTTGTTATTGAACACCTTAGAATTCTAAAAGTAAATTATCTGGATACTACTTTTCCTTCTGGAAAAAGTCCTAAATACATAAATGTACTACATTCTCTGCTGAATATGGTTATACCTGTGCGAAGACAGAGGTAAAAGACTGTTTAGGTCAATGCCACATTGTAGACCAAGGTGCTTCATGCTTAAAATTGGTATACATCAGTGTGGTAAATTAGCCAGCGCTCAAATCTGCACCCACCTGACCACACAGTTGTGGTCCTTAATTTAGCTTGCCTGGGTAGGTATTGGCTTTTGTCACTCTCATGATTATTGTGCAGATATACTTTTAGCGTAGAATTTAAACTTTTATTAACTTTCAGGTGGAAAGAAATCAAGTTGGCCTTCTTGTTGCTGGTTATGTGCAGGGCTAAAAATCAGAGGGGCATTACTTATAATCTAAGCACATTGATACAGAAAATACTGCATCAGTGAACTTGGAGTGGCACAGAACTGATTGTGCAATCAGTTTTCAGAAAAGACTTGTAACTTAAGGTTATGCAAAGAAACTTCCCAGTTGGTTTTCTTATCAGTGCTTGACTGAGAGTGGACTTTTGGAAAAGGCTTAATCTGGTAAGGGAAACTTTAAAATCATTCTTCCATGTTTTAAAAAACATGGGAGTAAGAGACATTGATGATGGCTAAATTGTAATTTGCTTGAGTGGAGACTGGGACTTATTCACAAAGGTTAACTCCAGTCTGTTCGGGCTCACTGACTCAGGTTTCCTCAAGAAGCAACAGAGGCAGAACCACTCTCACCTGTTTGTGGGAGGAACTTGTCTCCCTCCTTTGCCTGCAAGAGCGATGTAAGGACGTGGAGCTTGTAAGCCTGGTGTTAGCCTTGGCTGGCTTGTTTACACGGGGTGAAGGTGAGGGGCAGAGCTGCTGTCTCTAAAGAGTGCAATGTACTGCACAGAGGTAAGGCTATCTGCTGCTCATGCCTAAAGCAGAAATGATTAAGTGCGGGCTCTCCGAGTCAGTATAACTAGAGGACTTCTCATGTCTTGAGTAGTTATGCAGGTTGCCTAGGCAATTTTCACTTATTATATACATAAGAATAGCTGGCACTTTGATGAAATAAAACATTTAGTTTTAAATTATGTGGTTCCTTTTATTAATACCAAGAAATCATGGGTGAGAAAACATGCACTTATCAAGGTCTAAGTAAAAATAAGTTCTTGGAGAAAAAATGAACGTGAGGGAAAAAAAAACCCTGAGCATAAATTTCTTAGCCAAGTGGTTTAGCAATATATTTTTGTGGTTTTTTGTAATGAAGATCTCTCAAGAGGAGGGCATGGCAAGGCAAGGAAGTCTTTTGCTTTTAAGGATAATGTAGATCCACGTACCAGATAATAATGAAATATTCCAGCTGCTAGGTGGTTCAAATATTACACTCTAACTTCTAGGGCCAATACATGCTGTTGCATGTATGTCAAGTGAGGGACATGTTTAAAAGGCCTTTAATAGAAGTGCTAATGATTTATTGATCCCTCTCAGATTAGCAGTGATGATATTGATGTTACTGTGATTGGATTGCTGAAGTACCTCTTCACATGTAATAGAGTACAATGCAACCTGGGAAATTTAACTTTCACAGAAATTAGAAATTTATCTGCTAAAATCAAATATATCTGAATGCTGTAAATTTTGCTCAGAAGAAATATTAACAGATTTTTCAGTTTAACAATTGCATATCTCTCTTTTCTGTTGTAATATAATTTTTTTTTTAATAAATAAGCTCATGCTTTGCCTGCATAAAAAACCGACATTTTCTGAGCAGTTGTAATTTTATTCATACAGAATTCAAATGTGAAGAGACTTTACATAAGAAAAAAAAAGACATAATTTAAACAGAGTTTTTTCCAGGCTCATGAACCGAAATGAAACAATTATATATGTGAATATTTCCTACATCTAAGTACACATCATTAATGAAATCTAGACTGGAAAACAACTGCCTAAGCAGCTGCAGCTACTCTGAAGAAAGTTCTAGAGTTAAACAATTCACTCACTGTGTTTCACTGAGTGATGTGATGATCTTGCAAAAACAGGCATAGTTCTTGCTGGTGATGTGCAAAAGAGAGTATAACGTAGTAACATTCAAAGTAAGCCTTGTTGCTCTGACAGTGGTAAAGTTTCTGCAGAGGGCTTTGTCCAATCATGGATAAAGAAAGATGTAAGCCAGCTGGAGCAAATCCCAGAAACAGTCATAGGTAGTAGTTCTACAAAATAAAATTATTGAATGAATTTGGTTTGCTCACATTAGAGATGCTCACATTTCTATTATTCTTACTGACCCTTTCTGACCAAATCATTAAAAGACAATAGTTTTAGTTTCATTGGGGTGGAGAAAAAGTCCAACTTCATCTTTGAGGTCTCTGATCAGACCTTCTGAGCTTGTAAATTGGACCCTTTACAGCAGACGGCCCAGCTGAAGGCATGAAGTAGTTGCTGAGCAGTAAAAACTGGAAATCTTCTGGATATGTGCAGAATCTTATACGCTTAAGCAACTTACCTAGTGAAAATACAGGTGCTTATAAGTCAAGGCAGGAGGTCTGAGGATCATGCTGGTTCATACTTTAGTGTATAAATTATACTTACATTAATTGGTTGGAATCACTCTGTGAATCTTAGAGCTCATCTACTATGCAAAACCTGCTAAAGTGATATCAACACTAATAAATTCAAGATACAGCTGCACAAGAAGCATTCATAAATATGGAAGATGCTTTGTAGAACATGTACATGACCATTAAATACAGGTTTATTCAGATTTGGAGTTTTTGTTACCAAAAAAGGACAAAAGAGGATGTTTCAGCTAAATGCTCTTAAGTCTTACTTCTAGCTGAGGTACTCAGTGACCAGTTGTGCTAAATATAGCATTTAAGACTCTCTGACCTCCACATAAAATAGGATAGTTGGCAGTTAATTAAGGAGAGAAGACAGAAAGATAAGAGTCCGCACTCTAAGAATAATAGAGGACTGAAATGAGCAACTTATGACAGTAATGAAAAGAGTAATGTTCCTCTCCTAATACAGACAAAAAAGTGTGACTTCAGATCTGGCAGAAATTATTTCAGCTGTATTCTGAACTTGTCCTCCTATCTTTTGTTTGGAAAATGTCTTCATACAAGAAGAGATACAATAGTAAGGTGAAGGTTCCAGGCAGGAAGAAAATAGTTGTTTTCACATTAATGAATAGACAAAATTACAGTTAATAATTAAAAACAAGAGCCTTTTGAATTTCTGATTGGATTTTGGGTATTGACAAGATGAACTGTGATTTGGAAGAGAAAGAGAGAAAAAAAAAATCACATATTTTAAATAGTCAGTAACATAAGTAAGGAAAATTCAGTATATCTCTGTGATTAGCTTGTAAAACCAGACACAATTTTTTCCCTTATGCTAACAGATTGGATCTCAAATAATTTTGAGAAGTCGATGCTTAGCAGAATGTCATGATGGAAACAAGGAAAGGAAGCAAAATGTGAAATCTGACTTCTGCCCTTAGTAGATGGTTCTGTGAGGTTGAATTCCCCCAGCCAAAGCACCTCCCTCAGAGATATATATATCATATGGTGTTTCATTTAAATTTGAAAATTCTGAATGTCGATGGAGGTCCTCTAAGTTACCAGCTGGAGATACTACTGGCCTCAGGAGAACCTGGCTTGGAAGTCAGCACCTATCTCTGAGCAGCTGTAGAGTGTAATAGCAGAAGTGAAGGAAATTAAGCAAAATATGAAATATGACTTCTCCCTTCAGTAGACAGGTCTCTTGACTTCTAAGTATCTTCTGCCACATTTCAGTTGGAGCAATTAGTTTTTCTGAGAAAGCCATTTTCCAAAGTGATATATTCAGGAATAACAGACTTAAACAAGCTCTGATCTATACATTGATTTTTAATATAATCTTTCTATATTGATTACTATATTTCTGTGAAAGGGCATCTCTGCTAAGAATGGCAGAAATGGTAGGATCAAATAAATGGTTCTCAGCATGCTTGGCTTAGAAGTACAGATTGTCACAGTTCAAGAATGACAACACTCTATTTCTGATGTATTTCTTTAAAAAGTCATCACCTTTCAATTTTCCAAGCTTTGGCCTCACTCAAATAGAAGTTGCATTTCTGCTATGGTTATTCTTAGTAACTATTATTTTATATAGAAGACTGCAGTTGAAAAGGGCTATTTGTAATTATTTAACAGTTTACACATAAAAAAGATAGAACATGGCTAGCAAGAACTTTTTCAAAGCTGTTAACAGATTTGCATTTTTCAACAACTCAGTAGAGAAAAGTATGATGAAGAGGAATTAGAAAAATTTTCTTCTGGTAATTGAATGTTGAAAAAGATTATTACTCCATTGCACAAAACTAATTTAAAATAATTTTAATGATGGTTTCAGTTGTTATATACTGTTGTGACTGATACTTAACCCATTCTCCCTTAAAGATTACATTATCCCAAACAGAAATGTTTTGAGGTAGAGGAATTGTTCAAACAACACACTACAGAATGTTGCTCATTCCAGTTTGTTATCATTTTTCATCTACCATTGTGTTATATGGCTGCTATTATGCAGTCTAGTTGGCTCTGAGATCCTTTTCTTCCTCTAAATGAGTTGTTGGGAGAGCTGCAGAGATTGTAGCTGCTCTAAGAGGACAGGATTGTGTAGAAACCAACAGAAACATGTTCACATGTTCTATTTGTGGTGATGGGAATGAATGTGGCAGGTCCCTAGGAGCACGTTCTGGCTCCTTTTGGGCAATAAAGACATTAATAGGCTTGTTAGAGTTCAGGTACTAAAGTATGCCTGTTTAATTTTCACAAAGAAACAAAATTTGCTCTATGGTCATATTTTTATTTTTATCTGCTTCACAGTTTAATACCATCATGAACAGAAGACAGCATTCATGTTAGGATATTCTTGATAGGCTGAAAGCAACCACAGCTGGCTTTTCCTCTCTCTTGGGTTAGGTGTGAGGATCAGGGTTGCACCAGTTCCAGGAGACTGTTGTAAAGAGGAGAAGGGATTGAGGGGTGGTGAAAGCCCAGAGGCAATTTTGCACCTCTATATTGATCCCGCAGTGTTTGTCACTGCCATTTCTGTCCTCCTACCTAAAGCTCTTCAAGCCTACCCACACGCTGTCGGCTACAGTTAAATACACATGCCAGGCACGACAAACAGGATTTTTTACACTGTGTGAGAAACAGATATTGTGTACCCTTTTCAAATGACTGAATTACTGGGGGCACAATAAGCCATGTAATACTTAGTTGATATTAGTGAATCTCATAACCTCCAGTAAACTGGGTCCTGATATGTAGGGTGTAGATGTGCAGCATGCCACAGATCAGAAGTGAAAAACTGAATTTCTGATGTATTTCACAAAAATCATGATAGTCCAATTTACTAGGTTTAGGCCTGCCTCCAAATGCAGTTGAGTATCTGTTGAACAGCTAAGGAGGATGGAAGTTTCAGGATTTTGTCACTTTGAGAAAGCAGGCCTGGTAAGAAAAATCAATAACATCATTTTCATTTAATGCCATCTTGGTGAAATAATGTTAAGAAAAAAATTTAGACTCCCTCATTCCATAAGTCATATTGAAAATATCAAAAGAAAGAAGTCCAGATATAAATTATTTTTATAACCTCTCTGGTTTTGAAGTGAGATAATCAGGTTCTCAAACTCTGAAGGAATCAAACAACTATTGCTGTGAGAGAAATGAATAGTTTAGTCCCAAGCCCCAAATCCACTGCGTTTTATTATCTGAAGTGAACCCAGATCTTATGCAGAAGCAGAGACCAGCCTTTTAAAATTGGTTCAAAACTGTCAAGGTCCTGGACGTGGTTTCTGGAATGAAGCTAGAAGGAGAATCTTGCCATGTAGCAGAAAAACATGGCCAAGGAAAAGTCCTGCCTGCAGCAAACCGATCTGTAGCAAGAGGACATGAAGGATAAGAAGCTACTTCCTTTAATTTATTATTTATCGAATAACAAGAATTAAAAAAAACACTGAAAATATCCAGAGATATAAATGAATGAAATGAATTTTAGAAATTACATTTAATAAAAATATTTGTGAACCATTAATTTCTGTAATGAAAAACTATATAGCATTCACTTAGAAAGACAAACTTTGCACAACAAATTTTCCTAGCAATTTGAAGATATGTACTTGATATGGTATTCTACCAAATGATTTCAATGAGGAAGAAAAAAAGAAAAAAAAGATTTCCCACAGATGTTCTATGCTTTCCTTCTGGCAAAGAAATCCTGTAATAAGAAATCTTAACATTGCATACCTTCTGTTTCCAATGATTTAAACAGTCTGTCTCAGAAGTATTTTTTTCTGTGGATAATTGTCATGCTGTTTGTGCAATCCAAGAGCTAACAGACATCAATTTGTAGATCAAAGACCATTTGAAAGATAAAGCTATGGGAATGTGAAGTAGGAACAGAAGAATATTGAAAAAGATAGGTGTGTTGTACTCACAAAACTTCTTATTCTCTTTGAGGACAAACACTGTGTCAACTTTAGGGTTTTTTGTGATGATCATGCACGGCAGAATAAGTTGTTGCATTCTGTTTGAAAGGTGACTAAACAAAAGTAACTTTGAGAAGACCTGAACTTAACAGGAACAAGTTGCTTATTTGTGCAAAGGAGAAAATTATACTTATGGATGTGGCTTGTCTTGTAATTTTTCTTTCTGTCCTTTAAATTGGTGATGTTAGTAAAGTGAGAAACATCTGTAATTTTTTCCTTGACTAATAATATGATTTTATTTTCTATATTTTAATCTCCATTTGCAAACTTAACTTGTCCAGAAAATAAGGACCTCCTGACATTTTTAGAACCTGAGGTATGGCAAATGTACTGAAATCAAGAGTATATATGTCTTGGCTTTTGGCAAGGTGAAATATGTTACTTTTCCCTTATTATTTATGTGCTTTTCAAATGAGAATAGGGATTTACAAGAGGTTCCTGAAGATACCAGAAAGAGAAATGAATTGAATGAATTTTAAACACTACTTTTCTAAAATGTAAAATAAAGTGAAGAGACACAACAGAGAAGGAAAGAGAAACAAAATAAAAGTACAGAGAGACGAAATTGTTGTGGGGGAAAAAAAAGAAAAAATCCACAAACCAAAACTAAAGCTCCTCAGTAGCATTGTTATAAAAAAAGTAATTTTTGTAAACAGAAGAAGAATGTCTTGATATGTTGTACAAATATAAAATTAAATACTGCTAAAATGAAAAAAACCCAAACAACAAACCAAAACCAAACCAAAACAACTGAGACAACATTACATGAATTTTGAGTTACCTTTTTATTGAAATGTGAAAATATATTTCAAAGTGAATCACAGAAGGAGAAGACTTGGAAAAGAATCCTTAATTCTCTGCATGGGAAATAATTAAAGGAATTCTTCTGATAGTGAAGGGGCTACTCAGTAGGCCATAAAATTATTAGTGGAAAATTATTAAAAAATCTAAAAGTTTATGTTTCATATCAGTTTAAAATCTTGCGGGATTCTTCCTCCTTTGTATTCTGTTATTAAATTGAAATTCTTAATTTTCTTGCATTCCAGTGTAAAGTGTTGTACAGACCTAATTAACTTTGAACGAAAAAACTTGTCTGCAGAAACATTCTTAATATTTAGTTGTTTAAAAACAGCTCTTTTGCGAATTGAACATCTTATTTGCTAATATGAAGATAACATTAAATGACATGAAACTGAAATGGCTTTCCATCTCAAAATATAATAGTTTCTTGTGCCTCTAAAGGGTCATCATGTTCTGTCAAAGGTTCATCTACAACTGTAGAAAAAAATGTTTTGCTGAAGTTTGAGTGATCTTGAAAGGATCAAATCACATTACTGCTAAAGGTAGAGGAACCTCATGCTTTAGATCCACTTCTATTAATTCTCACTCTGTCCTACTTCTCACTTATTTTAGGAAAAACTTCAACTCTTACTGTGTTTTAAACCTGGATGACTTATTTCCCATTCATGAGCTCCTCTTCCTTGCTCTCCTTCTTCTGTCTTTTTCTCAGACCTTTCTGATTTCTCCTGGTTTCTGTGTTATCAGGTTAATGGTTTATTTGACATTAACAGCAAGATCTACTCTTCCGTGAGGAACACCTCCTTCTTAACAGGAGTTGTTAAGGAGGAAAGACACCTTGTGTCCTTGTGTCTTTCTCTCTTCCCTTCAGGTCCCTCATGCCCTGTGGGGGTTTGAATATTCTTTCTTTTCTAACTACTGCTCTCCATGTTTCAGGAAAGGAATAAGAGTTGCTACTACTATGGGTAAATTAAAGATTGCTGTTATCTAATCCCTTCCTGTGTTGTAATCCCAGGTCCTTAGCCCAGAAAGACAGTTACTGCAATAAAAATTTTCCATAAGTGCATAAAAATTGCTGTGTAGGGTGTGAAGGAATATGAACATATCGCAGATCTGTTGAACAAGCAAATCCTTTTACATTTTGCTCAAATGCAAAGAGAACCTCCATACCCATTCATAATGGGCAGTAATTTTTAGGCATGTATCCCCCTGATTTAAAATATTACTTCATTTTTTTAAAAGCTTAAGATGTTCTCTGCTACATTTTTGTTGCAAAGGCAGATGAGATAGCCTTTGAGAGATAGATGAGAAGCTAATATAGATGATATAGGTGACAGATTTACTTAAGATTATTGATATAAAAATCCATTCAGTAATTTCAGAATCGCAGTTTATTAACCTTGCTTTCAGCATTCTGAGATGGCACAGTGCAATATGCCATTCATTTTAAATGAAGTGAGTTGAACTCATAATTTGTTGAAACCTGGAAAGGCATTGCTTATCAGAGAGAAAGTAATTTCTCCAATTTCAGGCTGTCTGTAACAAAAGCTTCCTCACAAGCTAAGAACAGAGGAAACAAATAAGCTTTTCTGCTCAGGATATTTATTTTAAGACAAAAGAATGATCACGGTATGACTGTAAAAATAAGTTTAATCTATCCTATTTGTGTAAAAAAGACCCAATGTTAAAAAGAAAAAGGAAAAAAAAAAAGAGTTTAAGTAGCAAACACAAAAATTATTATGGCATTATTTTGGTCAGAAGATGAAGGAAAAATAAAAAATGCAGTGAGCAGAAATTGTCAAAGAATACTTGAGATTAAAAGAGTCATATAAGAGCTAGTTGTTGAAAGTTCATATAGGTAGTATTGATTAGGATGAGTAACACAGAGTTATGGTAACTTATGCCTGGATCTATGGGAGGTATTATGGACCTAATTCTCAATGAAATTCTATTGGAAATGGATGTGTAACATTCATGCTCTCTTTTTTAAAACCTATTTTTTCAGTCTTAGTAAGAAAGCAGTGGAATTCTTTTTTGTCTTGTGAAAACAACCTGGTGTTCAAGAAAAGAACCAACTATTATTAAAATAAGCACATAGAAAGAGATTGTAAATAGGGACTTCTAGGGGCTATAGCAAATTATCCCAGCTGTGGAAATATTGCTTCTATTAACTTCAAGTGATTACTGTCACTGTGCAAAACATAGCATTCCTAGATGACTGCAGTTTCTAAAGATTGTGCTCTCTTTTCTTCTTTAAGCTCTGTTGAGGAAAGGTTTTAAATTTGGGGAAGAATAAGGCTTACTGAAAGAATAGGACATTAAATTGAATAGTCAGGTAGGCATTAAGAGAAACAGTATTCTCTAAGTGAGAATGAGATATTTTGTAATGACTAATATTAAGAAGAGCAAATTCCACAGTTTATATGAAATAGTCTTTCTGAGGGCAAAAAAAGGAATGCTGACACAATGAAATGTCAGTTCTCTAGGCTTTACAAACATATCTGTGTGTATTACTGGGATCAGCACATTTGGCTGATACAGTAACTGAGCTGAAGTCTATTACCAAACACTTGCCTTGGGTTTCTATGCTTGTGGGGCATCTCCACTCCCCGTAGTGACTATGCTGCTGGCTGTGAGTCAGGAGCCTTACCATGCTGCTTGCCAGCAAGGGACCTCATGTGCTGGTCTTGCTTTTCCCCCTGGCAACATTACCCAGGTAACAGAACTGCACTGTAAGGGATGTCTGTGGCTTGTGTTGCCAAAGTGGAAGAAGTAAGGCATTTTAATGCACTTTATGTTGTTGTTGTGTGCGTCTACTTATGATGTGGCACTTTGAACCATCAGCAGAAACATTACTGAATGCATAAACTTTTCCAAAAGACCTAAGCCTTTCATTTGCTTCTGCCTTACTCTGTGAAAAAGCAACATGGGGACAACATGGGGCAGCAACACATTCAGGCTGTATTTATGCAGGGGAATAATAATAATGATGGTGGAAGTCAGAGAACAGAAAGCCTGATCCCAGAACAGGGCTGCCTGGCTCTGCCGTGCAGTTTCAAAGAGAAAAATGACCCAAGGACTCAATTTTGCACTGGTACCATATTCAATAATAACAAGAGATGACTCCAGCAGTTTTACTAATAGACTACAGTAGTTTCCAGCCTCGAAAGACAAATAGAAAGTAAGGTTGGATTTACCTGGGGAGAAGGGGACAGCTAAAATTAGTGCCTTTAGCCTCCTCTGCCAGTTAACAGGAGTGGCCATGCCTTGCCCCTAGCCCCAGGTGCTCTTTCTCTTGTAGTCAGGCAAAAACAGTTGAAATGGTTTGATGAAGGCAAAGTGAATTTGCAATAATTTCTAGTCAATGTGAATATCCATTACTGGTGAATTTATTTTTCTTCGGCTATATTTTTATATCAATTAAAGACCCATTATATGGAATGTTAAGAGAAAATAGAAACTTTCTGTTGCCAGAGTGGTTGAATATCCTTGGCACCACTGAAAAACTAGTTCAAAAGAGATCCTTTCAGCTAGGGAAGAGGGGTGGAGAGCCCTAAAAACAGCTTTGTGTGTGTGTGCTTGATAGATTAAGCCAAACAAAGGAATCCACAGGGTTAACCTGAGATGTGAATTTATCTCAGTGAATTCCAGATTCTCAATGTAAACAGCAGAATGTGGTGTATCCTGGCCTAAACCTGCAACCTTTTCCCCCACAGCATGGAAAAGATGAGGAGCACCTTGAAAAGCTCAGTAGAAATGTGTATGGAAGTACTGAGAAGGTTCAAGGGAAACAGCATTCAGCAGAGGGAAGAGAGTTCAGAAGGATAAAATTGTCATTACAGCTTCCTTCAGCCAGCACCATCACCTCCCTGAATCCCTGCTGTTGCATGACATAGCCAGCTACTTCTTCGAAACAGTGATTTCACAGATAGCAGGAGATTCTAAGCATGGGAAAAGGAGACATTCCTGTCCAAGATAGGGGAATGGTGTCTTTTCTGCCAAATTACAAACAATGTTGAGACAAAGCTATGGCAGAGATGAAAGGAAAACATGCGTGTTGGCCAACGCTTTCAGCAGATGCTTTAGCAACAGGCCAGAATATATGAGAGATTGTATAGAAAGATGTTTCTGAGACATTTTTTCCACTGAATTGGGATTCTAGAAGTTAAGTGAGAAAATAAAATTAGACAAGCTCTCATGAGCTGTTATATAGATGGGAATCTATCAGTCTGTCAGCATTGACCTGGTAAATACTGCATGTTCAGGACTACTCATTATAAACTATGAGTGCTTACTTTAATGACTGTCAAATCTCTGTCTAGGAGATAAAGTATAGTTGAATGGTATCCTTGTGTAGAGTAATGAGAATTTTATTCTACAAGGAATTAGACTGATTTCAATGGCATTTAATCTCCAGAGCACGTGAAAGGTGTATTTTCCTCTACACTAGCAGAGCTATTTTATATCATGATCCTTTAAAGCAATAATGTAATTGAAAAATGGGTAAAAATGCAATCCACTTTGATTTAAATTAAATCAATATTTATTTGATTTATATTAATCTGAATATTACCACTTTTAATAGGAAGTTAGTGTTAAAGTTGGTGCTTGTGTCAATGTAACTATATTTTTTCAAATTCAAAGATTAGATTACATCTGATTGCATTAAATTATACCTTTCAAGAGTCTACCTTAAGTTAAGACAGAAGAAATGGGAGAAAGGACTTCTGCTTCTGGTCTTGTGTCTAATCTTGAAAGTTGTTAATTGTTTTTTTAATATACTTAATAATTTATCAAATATCCTGTTAGTATGCTGGCAGGCATAAGGTTAGCTCCAGTTCTATCCAGATGCTTACAGAAAACCAAATGAAAATTTTGTCTGCTTGTTTTGTGAAGGTAATGAATTTGTTGTAAACAACTTACTACTTTCAAAAGCACCAAACTGGAAGCATTGAGAGGCTTGCTCCAGCTGGTCACTGTTTCAGGTGCAAAGTTCTCATGTAATCTGCATGAAGGCAGGCGTTTTGTAGTCACTGAGCTCCACCTTATGACATGAGAAAATATCTCAAAGGCACTGGGCTTTTGATGATTCTGACTACTAACTGTGTAGAGAAAAAATCTCTTTAAGAGAGAGAAATTCTTGTCCTTAATCACTGTAAATACGTAACTCCACAGTATGTTAAATATGCTGACATGAAATGAAATTCTAGGGAATCAGCTTGTTATTGTTCTCTTTAAGAGATTAGAAATGATACATGTTTTTGGAACAAAAATAAGAGAAGAAAACAAAATTTTTCATTAATTATTAATTAATTATTGATTAAACCTTCTTAGGCCAAATGCTCCTTCATAGGACAAATTCTGTTATTCTTCGGGCAAGACCCCAGCTAAAATGGAAAATCTCACTGAATGATGCAGGATTTTGAGAATTTGCAGGTAAAAGACTCATTTGTTGAATACTATGGGCTGTGTTAAAACTTGTCAAGTTTTTATGAAATGCCATATACTGCATATACAGTAACAGATAGCTTTGCTGTTTTAGTCACAGAAAATCTGTTGTTTGTTGCTATGAACTTGTAAAAACTGCTGAAGCTGTGGAAAAGATTCTTTAAAGCTGTTTGGCTGACCAAAACTTGTAAGTTATCAGTGAGGCTTTTGAGTCTGAATTTTCCCTTCAAGTAGCCCGTAGAAGCACTTAAGTACATTTATTTTGAACTTTCTGTATATACAGGTTATTTTTTGCTATGTCAGACATGGTTTTCCAAAGGAACACAGCAGGTACACCACATAATAAGCTATAACTTCTGGTGTCTCCTGTTACTGGCAAACATTGCATGTGTGAAGAAGGCTTCATAATTACACATTTTTCCCTGTTAATTTTTTTTTTTTTTCCCGTCACAGCATCTATTGGTAGTTCATACTTGAAAACAGATCAGTGGGTAGAAAATCCAGCTGTCTGTAAACTCTGAAAAATTGGTTCTGTGATAATATTTAGGGGTTTTAACACAGTAAAAGAGACATCCTTTGGGTTTAGAGCAAAACTAACTTTGAGGTGCTAGAAAAGAAAAATTTCAAATGTGAGGCTTTAAAACATGAAATCTTTCCAACACTTCACATTGAGATGCTTGGCTGGAGCTGTAGTCTCCCAGGAAGACTTTCACCTGGATCACTGTTGAAGGTCCCTCTTCTTGCTGCAGGACTGATGAACTGCTGTGATGGCAAAAGACATTTCCTAGTCATTCTCACATCCGGTTCATGGCATGTGTACTGAACATTATATACATAAATCCTTGCTGCTTGCCACAGTGGACAGCACGAGGTGAACTTCATGGACTTGCTTGGTGGTGATGAGATAGGAAATTAAACCGACAGGACATACACACCGAAGATGAGGCGCTGCCAGTCTGGCGCTTTCAGAAGGGGGTAAATTGAACACCCACTTGCAGCTGGACTGTGCTACATGCATGCACTTCAACTGTAGACATGAAGCTCAGGAGTGGCCGTTTATGCCACTAAAGGTGAACTACATTTCCTGTCCAGCTGAATAGTCTGGGCATCACTGGTCATTGTACTGACCAAAAATTGTCATTTTTCTCCTTTACTCACTTTTCTCACAGTTGGAAAACTTGGAACTTGTATGACCTGTGGAGAAATTTGCCAATATGTATGTAGCATATCCAGGTCAGTGAAGGCCACAAGTGGTCTGAAAGTTGCATAAAGGCTCCCATGGGTAGCTTGTGCTGAGCAAGAAAGAACTTATGCTGAGCAAACACTAGGTGTTTTGTTGGGTTGTTTTGTTTTTTTTTTTCTTACCTGCTGTGATGCTATCTTCCTCCACAACAGTGCAGTTTAGATGTGTGTGGAGTTCCTGGGAGAAAACTGAGAACAAATGCAGCCTTTCTGGAGGTTGGAGGGCTTATTGCCTTTGGAAATGTGTGAAGAATGGTAGGGATAAACATTTTGCTAGAAACCATTTCAATTTGACAATATGTGTATCTTTTCCTTACTCCTTCAGAAAAAAGTTTTGCACATGGGTGTTTGAGGAGAAACTTGTCTTTGAATGACTGTGATAGTTTAACTTAGCTGGCAGCCAAACAAGATACAGCCACTCGCAGCACTCATATTCATGTATAAGCATGAATTTATATATATCTGCAAGTCACACAAAGAGGGTGCACCAACAATATCTAGAAACTCTAAAACCATCTTTCATGAGGGGAAGAACTGAAAATTCTCCAACCTCCTGCCTGTGACAGGTAGCTCTCCTTTTTCTGCAGTGAGTCTGACCTACTGGCTATTCAGTGCCGTGGATGTCAAGGGTTTGGGATTTGTAGTGATCCTCTAGGAGTCCTGTTTCCCCTGTGTGGAGCTGAGGTATGCCTTTACTTTAGAACAAAGGTGATGAGATAGGGGAACATGAACAGCAGACTCATTTGGTGTGAGTTTGTACAGGAGCCAGCCAGTAGTAAGATGTGATAATAGAGCATTTCTCTCAGAGGTACCTCTCTGACCTTCTCTGATAACTCCTGCAGCAAATATCAAAAGTAGCATGAGGTCCAGATGCTGGAAGCCCATCAGGCTTAGGTGTCTTTGTCCAGCTATGTGTCCATGTTCTTTTGGATATGTATCTATGGACTTTGGCAGGTCTGCCAATGCCTTGGTGAAGAACAGAGGTGCCATGAAATAAATCTTCTGTCCCTAGGAAAAGACAGCAGTTCTTTTGGAGATCTGGAGAGGATGTGCACACTATCTGTTAATATTCCATTCATCGTAGTGGTTGGTAGGTCCTATGTCACAGGAGGATGAAGAGACATGGTGGCCCAGCTTGTACCTTGAGCTAATCCCATAGTATTCTGGAAAATCCTTCTTGGAGCACTGAGAGCAAGTGCATTTGTGGTGTATTTCACAGGACCCTCAGACTTGCAATACTTTTGTGACGAGAGGAAGATCCTGGAGCATATGAACATTGAACATGTCGGGTTGCACTTCATCTAATTCTACCTTAAAGACCTCTTGTTGAGGTCTTTCCCCCTTGTCTCCTAATTATATCCTCCACATCTGAGGCATGACCAAGTCAAAGGACCTATTTGTCAACTTCCCACTGGCCACCCACAGGACCAGGAGAGGAAGTTTTCAACTTTTTTACCCTCTCCACTTTTCTCTCTCATTTGTTGTCCTTCAAATCTTCTGATATTGGGGTTGGTGGTTTTTTTGGCCTTTTTTTTTGTGGATTTGCTTTCAGAACAGTGCTTGAAAGTAGGTGCTCCTGGCAATGGGTAAGCTGAGCATCGGTATCAGGCATGGAGGAAGAGGGACAAACCTGTACACTGAAAATTAACAAGGAGGGCTAGTTTGCCTCTAGATAATGGGTGAATATAAAAAAGACACGACATGAATTACATCAGTGCAACTTCTTTGCATTTCCTCATGCATTTCTTTGCCTTAGAAGACTACTGAAAAATTAAATTTCTTTTTTTTCCCAGATGAAGTTGCCAGAAATGATGAGATACAAACTTAGATACAAACCATTATAATTTTCTAACTATCTAATATATGTCCTAGTGTTTATGATGTTCTTATCACCACTGTCTCCAGATGCAAATGGTAATTAGCTTCGCTGTGTGTGGTTCTTTAATGTGTTGGTCCATTAGATAATTATATTGGGTAGCTCTCAGCAACAGATAAATGACAAAAAATTGCTCTCAGATATTTTTATGAAATTATAAATTTTGATTTAGAAATTGACCTGCATATTCTTAGCTAAATGAGCTTCAAGAATTTGTGTAATTATTGCAGGGGTAGAGGGGGGATTAAGGTGATTAATTTCTCCTGCTTTCTAATTCATATCTTCTCTGTTTTAATATCAGGAACCACAGTGTCCTGGTTTTTTAGCTGGAACAGAGCTAGGTTTCTTTTTATTAGCTAGAATAGTGCTGCATTTTGCTTTGATTTGTTATGAGAGACATACTGATAACTATTTGCATTTTTGTTGTTGAAAGTGAAGGACTTCATGTTCTGTTAGTCTACAAGCACAAAATCTGAGGAATATACAAATTAATAAGCTAAATTGGCGTTTGGATATGCCAATGAGATATTCCATATCATATCACGTCATGCCTAGTATATTAGTGAGTGGCTCTTAAAGAGATGTTGCCTGACCATAGGAGTTCCTATTTGTCACAGATGTTTATGTTCCTTTGACTCCCAGGTTTCAATTTCAACTTCTGAAGGCTACCTAATCAGTAAAAGATTCTACTCCTTGATGTCTGTTTTGTCCCCATGTGTCCTGGTTTTGCTAGGGTAGAGTTAATTTTCCTTTTAGTAATTAGAAGAGTAGTATTTTACTTTCAGTGTTTCAGTTCAGACATATCATGAGAAGAACTTTGATAACAGTACTTGTGTTGCTGTAGCTCAAGGCCACAGTTTGTCTGCTTCACAAGCTGCACTAGGACTGGGAGGGGAAGCGCAGTGAGGAGCAAAACCCAAAACTGGCATCTGGATGTGCCAATGAAATATTCCATATCATATCACGTCATGCCAGTATATTAACCAGGGATGACCGGAAGACAGGGCACTTCTCTCGGGGATCGCTCGGGCTCACTCTTCCGGGGTTTCGGTTCGGGACAGTCCCGGCTCCGGGATCGTTAGCTGGCACAGGCTGGGCATCGGTCAGTGGGCGGTGAGCACTGTATATCACTCATTTGTATAGTCTGTTATTACTGTTGTTATCATTATCATTTTTCTTTTAATTAGTAAATAGTTTTTATCTCAACCCGTGAGTCCTTGCCCTTCTTTCCAAATTCTCTCCCCTACTCCCTGGGTGAGGGGGGCGGGAGGGTGATAGAGCAGGCTGTGTTTGGCTGCAAGCTGCAAGCAAAAGGGTGAATCCACCCAAACCACCACACCATGAATTGATAGAATCGTCTAAAAAAGTGCTTCAATCTGTGCACTTTCTTAATGTCTTGATCCAATAGGCATGTCTCAGTCATTCTTTGGTTCTCCAGAAACCAGTGATCTATTTTGAAAGAGCAAGCAATATTGTCCCCTTTCTCCAGTAAGGTGCTGCATCACAGCATAAAACCTCTATACAATATTCAAGACCTGACTTTAAGACTTTCTCAGTCTCAGGAGATGCAAATGTACATCAGGGTAAGTGCTATAACCAATGGGTTATACATCACTTGGGCCATATACTAATCTGTGAGATTAGGTTGCTATCAGTCCCTAACAGTGAGGTAGTCTTTTTTTCCAAGAATACTTAAAACCCCAGTGAGAACAGGGACATGATTTCACAGGCTAGATATCAGAGGTTTCATCTACAAGAGGAGATGGATGTCCCTGTCTCTCTCTTCCAGTGACATCTTTAGGACCTTTCTGCCTCCAATTTCTGTCTGTTGAATGCTATGAGGCTCTGTATTGAGAAGCTGTAAGGAACTAAAGTTATTCATAAGGGCAACTAATGACAAGACAAGGGGAAATGGGTTTAAACTGAAAGAGGGTAGGTTTAGATTAGATATTAGGAAGAAGTTTTTCACTGTGAGGGTGGTCAGACACTGGAACAGGTTGCCCAAGGAAGTTGTGGATGCCCCCTCCCTGGAAGTGTTTAAGGCCAGGCTGGATGAGGCTTTGAGCAACCTGGTCTAGTGGAAGGTGTCCCTGCTGATGGCAGGGGGATTGGAACCAGATGATCTTTAAGGTCCCTTCCAATCCAAACCATTCTATGATTCTATGATTCTATTCTAAATCAATAGTTATTCCCTTTGATACAAGGGAGGATGGTTAGATTCCCAAGCAGTGAAAAACATTGGACAGGAGGAAAGTCACACTTGAAATTTTACAAGTAACATGGATAATTGGAAGACAAAGCTAAAGCAAATAATGTCATCTACGTGGACTTGTGCAAGGCGTTTAACATGGTCCTGCATGACATGCTTGTCTCTAAATTTGAGACGCGTGGGTTTGACGGATGGACCACTCAGTGGATAAGGAATTGGCTGAATGGTTGCACTCAAAATGCTGTGGTCAACAGTTCAATGTCTGAGTGGAAACCAGTAATGAGTGGTGTCCCTCAGGGGTCGGTGTTGGGACCGGTGCTCTTCAACATCTTTGTCAGTGATATGGACAGTGGGGTTGAGTGCACCCTCAGCAAGTTTGATGATCACACCAAGCTGTGTGGTGCTGTTGACACGCTGGAGGGAAGGGATGCCATCCAGAGGGACCTTGACAGGCTTGAGAGGTGGGCCTGTGCTAAGCTCATGAAGTTCAACAAGGCCAAATGCAAGGTCCTGCATGTGGGTCAGGGCAACCCCAAGCAAAAATACAGACTGGGCAATGAGTGGATTGAAATCAGCTCCAAAGAGAAGGACTTGGGGGTGGTGGTGGATGAGAAGTTCAACATGAGCCAGCAATGTATGCTTGCAGCCCAGAAGGCCAACTGTATCCTGGGCTGCATCAAGAGAAGTGTCGCCACCAGGTTGAGGGAGGTGATTCTCTCCCTCTACTCCGCTCTTATAAGGCCCTACCTGGAGTACTGTGTCCAGTTCTGGAGCCCACAGCACAAGAAAGACGTGGGCCTGTTAGAATGAGTCCAGAGGAGGCCACGAGGATGATCCGAGGGCTGGAGCACCTCTCTTATGAGGACAGGCTGAGAGAGTTGGAGATGTTCAGCCTGGAAAAAGAGAAGGTTTTAGGGAGATCTTATAGCAGCCTTCCAGTACCTGAAGGGGCCTACAGGAAAGCTGGGGAGGGACTTTTCATAAGGGCAGTTAATGATAGAACAAGGGGAAATGGCTTTAAGCTGAAAGAGGGTAGGTTTAGATTAGATATTAGGAAGAAATTCTTTCCTGTGAGAGTGGTGAGACACTGGAACAGGTTGCCCAAGGAAGTTGTTGATGCCCCCTCCCTGGAAGTGTTTTAAGGCCATGTTGGATGAGGCTTTGAGCAACCTGATCTAGTGGAAGGTGTCCCTGCTGATGGCAAGAGGGTTGGAACTAGATGATCTTTAAGGCCCCTTCCAACCCAACCCATTCTATGATTCTAAAAAAAGAAGGATACTCTAACAATTGAGTTGCTGGGTTGGGGGTGACAGAGTGCTACGATCTTCTTTGGAAAATGGTGATTGACCCCATGGTGATTTTGAAAAATATGAATTGTGCAGCTAATGTTAGCAGAGATTACTGAGTTATGAACGCAAAGTGTGGGAGCTCTGTACCAGTGGACCAGAGTAAGCATTCCCTTCTCCTCAAAGGGTTATGATACTTTTTCCCTCCCATCTGCTCTGTATTGCCTGATGTGACTATGAATGAATAGGGAGCCCCAGTGCATAAGTGGATTTCCTGTAGGATGAGATGTGTAAAGGCCAACTGTAGAAATAATGAGCCTAAAGTCCCTTTAATCCTAACTTAAGGCCTGTTAAAGTTTACTGTAAAGGCTGTTGACATCAATAGGATTTGAACAAAAGCTTTAGGGGTGCCTCTTCAAATTCATGAGTGTGGTGGACTAGGTCATCAGTCCCACTGAGGCAAATTTAGCACAGGATTAGCTTGTTGGTATATGAAAAGGACACAGAGCTGTTTCCTTCTCTTTAAATTTTTGGGCTGTGGTAGTGTTGAGGTTTCTCTGTTTACTTAGCTCTAGTTTTGCCTGGCTTTCATAAACCATACTTATTAAAATACAAATATGTTATCTAAGCCACAAAAAGCTGAACTTGGTTTTACTATCTGACAGTTAAATCTTGAGTCTGGAAACATTAAACTCACTCATCTTTCAGTGCAGTTATTTCAATTTACCTGTCAAACTGGAACAATTATTTTCCTTAGGGAGTCAAATATCCTGTTTTACTCCCCACTCTTGACTTTCAGTTTAATAAAAAAGGACAAGATGCTGTTCTCCTTCTGTGATTTTTTGGAAAATGCATTAATGTCAATTAAACTATAATTTTCACTCACATCTGTCTTTTAATGCTGCTGAAATAGGTAACAGAAGAAACACTCTATGGAGTTTAGTTGTCTTGAAATTTTGAATTGTGCGTAGAATCTGTATATTTTACTCTTCATAGCTTGTCTGCATGCCATATTTAGTTGAAAATGAATTAAATGTAAATTACATAAATCTCTTGTTTTTTACCAAGTCCTCTGCAAACAAAATTATATGATACTTCATGATATCACTAAAGAGACTTTCAGGACAATTTTAATAGTGATTTTAGCCTGTATTCTGACTTTTCTAGAAAAAAGGCTTTTCTGATCTCCCCAAATGCAAAAGATATATAAATATATATATATATACACAGATATAGAGATATATATATTTATATCAGTAAATGTCACATTTAACAACAGATTGTGTGCATTGGCTGGGCCAAGCACATACTTAACATTTATCTATTGGCTTGAATCCAAGAGCTCACTTAAATTACTCATGTGCTTATGACTGGATAAGTGTTTAGTGGATTGGGGTCTAGAAGAGGAAGGCTTTTTTTTTTTTTTTTTTTTTTTTTCCAGTCCTAAACTTGTAATAGGTGCTTAGTTTCTATAGCTCTGAAAGTTGTGTAATGAATTGTAATTTACCTTTTCATTCCCCTTTTTTTTTTCAATGGGGCAAGACAGAGAGAGTGGTAAAAAGAACAACATGGCACAGAAAATTAAGATGAAACTAAATTAGTTACAAAAATACAGTTCAGCTGGTTAGGAGGCATTTTTATTAGTTTGATGAAAAAAGAAAAAGAAAAAAAAAATTGATCATGTTCTCCCAACTTCCCTATATAGGTCTCATTTAATGCAACATGAAGAATTGCAGAGTAACACAGTTTGAAAATTCCAGTTTACTCCATCCTTCTATACACAGCCATTAGAAAGTTTTGAGTTGCAAGAGAATTTCTAAAGAATTGGTTGCTCAGCATGTTAAGTGTATTTTAAATTTAAACAAGTAAAATAAAACCCAAGAACAATTAGTAGAGCCCCCTACCTCCTCTTTCTCTCCTTCCCTACCTTCTATTTCTCTGTATACACAGTGCTATTTTCACCTCTCTTCTCCAAATTTATCAAACAGTATAAGCATATTTTAATCTCTCAAAGGCATGTGAAAAAAGACTGGAGCTAACCATGTACCTTATTATATGAAAGCCTATGTCATACATTGCACTTTTTATTATGTTCTTTTTCTGCACTGACATTTTCTTTTCAGAAGGCTAAGTTTTAAGGCAGAGACATCTATGCCCAGTGTATTCTTAGAGAGCTACCAGGGTAGAAAGGAATAAATTCAAATACTATGTCAGTGTGTGAGAACAAGATGCAAAACTAGAGTAACAATGTGATTCTTCTATTGGCAGATTACAGTTTCAACAAACTAGAAACAAATGAAAGTCATTGATAAGCATCTGTGAGGGACTGCACTATGAACTTGTCTCAAAGATTTTTTGCAAGGACAGTCACAACACCACAAGGTTCTAGAAACCCTGACTTGTGAAAACGTTCTGCCTGTGAAAATGTTCTGCCTGGACATGCCCCTGCCCCAAGTGCTGGGGGCACAAGAGACATGCCATTGCTATGGAAATCACAGCCCTTAAAGGTGTATTTAAGGAGGACCCGCACGGGCAAGGTTGGGGGGATGACGGGCAAGGAGAGAGATGAGGACCGCCTGACCACACCACACCACACCACACGGCACCGCACCACACCATGCCGCACCACCACTGGAACAAGCCTTGTGTGACTGCCTACCACCGAGGAACTGAGACCCCCTTGCTCCCCTATCACCACCTCCTCACCTCAGGATCCATGATGGTGACTATTCTTGCAGCCCTATCCCAACTCCTTACTTGATTTCCATCTTATCCTTTCATTATTCTCTTTATTACTTTTTCTTTTTGTAATAAAAGGTGTTCTGGGTGCACGGCATTTAACCTCATTTGTGTCTTAATCTCGCTCTTGGGATTATATCGAAACCTTCCCTAACATCAGATAGTGACATTTAAATGATCCCGACATCGGATCGGGACAGTATCCTGCACTAATCATTCTCAGCTGAAGAGGGATAGATTTTGTTGATGGTCTTTTCTTCAGGGTGCCCCTGGCTTGAAGGGCTGATGCTCAGCTGAGATCCCTTCTGCAGGGGTCCCTTCTACCCCAGGGTGAGAGTGCCTCAATAACAGGGCCTGTCACTTTGTGTATTTTCACTTTTTTTTTTTTGTGAAAGTGAGTTATGCATATGTGGATGAGATCTGTAATTCTCTCCATTTCTGTAGCCATGCTGATGGTTTCCATAGCAACTTTCCTAGAGTTTGGAAGGAGGCACACAGCCTGCAGGAGGGAGAAGGCAGAACGGTGATTGGGCTCATTAGCATGAATGTGGCTGCAATGCTATCAGGAATCACTGCACATCTTTTTTAAAAATTATATACGCATTCTATTTTTATTTTTTACAGTCATAGTAATCTCTGTTAGCCGAAATGCAGAAAATACTCCTTACCCTTCATAGTCTGGTAATTCTTCCCTTATCCCTCTAGGCTGCAGTGCATGAAGACTTCTCACACCCTTTCATTGTCACTCCTGTTCAGCGAGATGCTGCTCCACTGACACCAGGTCCCAGGATGTCCTGGTGTCCCTTCCTCTCTTCTTCCTGAATGAGCTCTGAAGGCTCTTGAGATGTGGCATTCCAGCCAACAGGATGCTTGAATGATTTAAGCAATTGCTGACACCAATACAACAATATTTGAAGGTTTGACTGTACTTAATGGTAATTGTCTCCTTTGTCAAAAAAGTCAGGTAAAGCCAGGAGCAGATGAATAACAGAGGGGAGGTGCAAAGCGCTCTGGAGTGCAAGTCCAGAGGACAAGGTTTGAAAAGTACAGAGAGTGTACACAACCGAGATGGCAGAAAACGTTTGCCAGAGAACAGTATGATTTTAATTGTGCTGTCCAACTTTATCCATACTGATTAATCACTGAAGGAAAAAAATACATTTTAAAGGCGGGAACTAAAAAAAACATAGCCCCTTAAAGAAGAGGAGACAACACTTCTAGAAGTAACTAGATAACTTACTCCTCTGCTGTAGTTTCTTGTTTAGGCAAAAGAACACACCCTTGTTTAGGTACAAGAACCAATTCCAAACAGAGATCACTTGGCATTTCTGATACACAAGCCTTACCTCTCTGTATACATTTTTTCCCTCCTGCTTGTACTAGCTGGGTTTCAATGCTGTCTCTTTTGAACTTAGTTCTGATGGACTTTGTTTCTGCTTTTTTGGTGGAAACCATTGACCAAATGCACTACTGAAGCTTTCAAAAAGGATTGATTTTCTAACTGGGAAAACCAAACTAGAAAAAAGAAAACAGAAAACTCTCCCTGGAGGTTACTTTGAGAAATACCAAGTTTGTTTTTGTCATAAAGAAGCAGTTGCTGATCATCATGACATTAAAAATGACCTAGTACTTTTTTAAAAATAGAGAAATTAAGAGCTTTGGAATGTTAGATTTGTATCTTGCAGAACAGGATCTGCACAACAGAATGAACAAATTGAAAGTACTCTTCTGAGTGGAGAGAGTGACCTTGACTTTGTTCATTTGCCTTGTGGCCTGTACCCCTAGTGAGGTAAGAACCTGTACTTAGAGACTAATTATTGTATCTCAGTCTCAAAACTCATCACTGATGCTGGCTGTGCTACAAGGGCAATCTTAATATCAGTAGTGGTCTCCACAGTGCAATAAAAGTAATTGTAGGTTATGTGCTCATAGCTAAGGGTATGGTTTGAATGTGATATGCCAAGATCCTTTAAAAATACTACTCTTCTCTTAAAACTGCAATGAACTTACACTATTAAAGAACTGAGCAAATGGCCTTCCTCAATAACTCTTCAGTGTTTAAACTGTGTTTCACAACTTCGTTTTCAGAACCTGAAGCTGATATACCTGTGTGGAGAGACTATTTTATACTTAAGCTATTTGAGATGCTGCAAAGGACTCAGGTAGGATCCTGAATTAAAAATTCTAAAATGTAGCACAGCAGTTCAATAAAAGATTTTTTTTTTCCTTTAATCCTATTTTGATATTAGAATTGGATTGTGAAAAATCTGCCCTAAATTCTAGAGGGTCAGACTTTGAAGTGAGAAGGCAAACAAATACAGGAGTAGTAGGGAAGGTTTGCTTCCAAGGAAGTAAAATCTTATAAAAACCAAAATGGAAGAAGTACAATGACCTACTAGTACTTCAGATAAGGAATTACTTGTAAATCCATCTAATTCAAATTAATGAAGGGAATATGGAGACCTGTTTTATCAAGATTTAAAAAGATAGTAGAAATGTATTTGAAATCTAGACTTTTAATGAATAGATAATGTAGAAACTCTCTTGAAAATATTTCAACTAACATTGCTCTGGTTTCCTGATTTTCTAGTTACTCAGCTTCACCCATGGTGAGACAGCTTTTGAATTCAATTGCTGAAGTCAGTTCATGAGTATTTCAGATCAAGCCAAATATCGGTTGTCTTTCAAAGTAAATAATCTTTCTTTTTCCTCTTTGGCTCCAAATGAGTGTCCCTTTCAGAAAATTTACAGAGGTGTAATTAAGTCTTTTAGCCTTACACTTAAAGAAACATTGATTTATTGAGCTGCTTTGTCCCATAGTGAAACTTGTCCACTTTCACTGAGATGAGACACACAAACCTTTTTCCAGAGAGGATGTTTCTTCATTAATGCATTCAGGACAGCTAAAGTCTCCCCTGAATTGTCAACATCCATGTCACATTAAAAATCTTATTTCCATATCTGAATTCTATTTATATCTATTCCCTTTCTATCCTTTGTAAACTTTGGGCCAGCTTATAGGGGTTCTCACAAACACTGATGCAAGAAATCTGGTATTCTGAATAGTAAATTAGCTCACCTCAGCTCCCCTTCTCTCTGAAGGGCAAGGATCTGTACTGTGAAGGTGTAGTTCACTTGGAGGTCAGCCTGGCAAGCCTCTGATCCACCATTTCTGCACCTAATTTAATATAGGACCAAGTCTTCATCTTCGCTTAGTGAATAAAAGCTTAAGGTAGCTTTCTGCCTTTCAGCGGTACTCAACAATGTGATGGATTCTTAATTACAGTGAAGTATCAGACAATCTGGCTTACACAAATTGACATTAATTTAAACATTGCAGCATTATTAAAACAAAGCAGTTGAATCGATCTGGACCTGGTAGGGTTTCTGTTTGCTTTGTTGTCAGTTTATTGAAATAGTTAGGCTTCCAATAATCCAGTCTGGTGTTGATGTTATTAGTATTTTTTTAATTGACAAGTTTTGAAAAGGAAAAATGAATTTTTTTCTCCCACATACTTTTCTTGGAGGTATGATCTCACCCAACTGCTGCTTGAGGTCAGTGGCCAAAGGTAGTTTTGTGTTATTGTACAAGGAAGAAGAGTTTCAGAGAAAATGCTGTGCAGAACGAGAGGAACCCTTCAGACTATCACTTCTGATTTTGCTTCTTTTGAGTGCCACTACTTTTCTTCATCTGCCTTTTGGGGAGTCTGTACCTGTTGTTTTGGGACAAGTTCTTGTAATTAGAATTTAGTGGGAGAGGTAAAACTCTGCCCATTAAAGACAGTGATGAAATTCCCAATAACCTGTGGAGACGACTTGTTTTTTAAATTTTTACCCCAGTGATCATTTATGTATTCTGCATAGCAAGTGACAACATAAGACTTCTTTTTCCTACATTTTTGTCAACATTGTATTGATATGAAGGTTTTAATGTTTATGGATGTGGAGAAACCAGTGAAAAAACAAGGCCATTGGTGAGAGAGTAACTCATATGGCTCAACAGAAGCTTTTGGGAAGTGGATGAAATGCTGAAGCTGGAAGAATGAGTCTCACAGGATATGTGCCCAAGTGTGACTGAAGAGGACAGCAGCACCGTGCTGCCAGGACTTAGCTAAAACTTCTCAGTGTGTGTTTCTGTTTGCTCTGAAATGCAAATCACACTCTGTTACCGATTCCACAAATAGAGTTGTATTTCCAGACAACACCTCTGACAATTAGACTAAAAGCTCCCTTGGGTGCCTTTGTTTTTGTTCACTGGCATTCATTGCATGACAAAGAACAGGCTGCTAATTTGTTTTCAAGGATATTTTTTCAATTTCTGGGTTTGAAACTTTCTAAACAGAGTGTTCCCCTTATGAAACAAAGGGGATGTTTTGCTGTATGTACAGCAAAACATACGTCTGGGATCTAAATACCTGAGAGTGTTTATGTGTGGAGGTGGGAGGAAGAGAACTGTCAGTGTACTTCAAAATCCCAAAATGACATTTGCATTTGTTACTTTTGGGCATCAAGGCTCCAGCAGTCTCTCAACCACCTCCCTTGACTCTAGCAAGCCCTGATGCTTGCTGCATTTTTGCTGGACTGTCCCTGTGTCTGAGCAGAGCATCCTCCTTTGCTGCACAGGGGTTCTGCTTTCTCCTGGCCCTGGCACAGCATGGCTGGCAGCCCCAGGCTGCTTGTGGGACCCCACTCCTGTGTTTATTAATCTCTTTCCCACCCTTCACATTGCTGATCTCTGTCTCTTAGCACTGCTTGGCAGCACAATCCCCTCTCTGCAGTGTTATTTCTGGTACACTGGTAAAGAATGGGGTTCTCTGTGGGGTAAAATGCTACAGTGTGGGCTGCTTCATTTATTGTCTTGATAATTCTTCTGTAATTAATGGGTTGAGACTATTTGAGCTTGCACTTCACACAACTTCAGTTCCCATTAGTGCTGAACATTAGGGAGATGAAGCAGCACCATATATGTGTATGCACAAAATTTTCCTGCCCTTACACTGTTATTTCTGCATCAATATATCTTTTTATTAGCACTAAATCCAACAACAGAAATAAGTATCATCTTTTGGATGCATTAGTCCTTACGGAAACTGATATTTTTCTTTTTATGCAGGATTTTTGATCCTGCATGAAAAAGCATCGTCAAAAATAAATATGTCTATTTAATTGGCAGAAGTAACCCTCTAGTTTACAGTAGTGACAATAAGCAGGATTTTGAAGGACAATCAGGTCTGTGGAAGGAAAAGAGACACCAGAATAAATATGAAGTGTGGAACAACAGAGAACATGAAATAGAAGATATCACTCGATAAGAACTCATAGATTACTGCATGTGAAATTCAGCTGATAAAAAGTTATAGATCAATGTAATAGGTATAAAAACTTGATTTTTGGACTACTGGCAAAACTCCCACAGAAGTCAATGCTATTTCCATTTAAAATAAAGGCATTATTTTGCAGGTTTATTTTGTGTGTTTGGATAATCTCTTCTTTTTCATTGAGACGGTGTATTAAGAGACTATTGATTGGACTGCCATCTTTATCTATATTCCTGCACAACTGTGCAATGATATACTTGGTTGAAACTAAATATATAAAGCCTTTATTCTACAAAACATTAGGAACTATTAAAACATCAATAGTATTTACTTTGAACAAGGCATCATTAATTTTTCCCTAAAGAAAAACTGTTCCCACCACCTAGCTGCTTGGATAAAATGCTCTCTCTTGGAAACTTAAGTGAGAAAATAACTCCTCTTGAAGCTGAACTTCCTGACACAAATGGTGAGTAATCTATTTGTAACAGCCATAACGTGACCTGAAATGCCTTTCCAACAGTTCAAAGACTATTTTTCCTACTTAGGGTTTTTGAACACTAGATGACTCCTTGGCTTTTACTTCAGGGAAGCAGTCAAAGACCTTTCCATCTTCAGCTCAGCTAAAGCAGGTTTCCAGAATCTGGTCAGATCACAGTATTCTCAGTCAGGCAGAATTCCCTCCTGAGGAGCTACTTGACACAGGATGACAGAAGCAAGCTGAAGATTTGGATGTAACTTGATCAAAGCAAGTTAGTAGTCCTTTTAATATATTTATTCTCACTTTGGCAACCCTAAACAATAGTCCTCCTTTGAAATAGACTTCATAATAGTTACAGTTTTACAATATGTCCTGCATGACATTTTTGGCAGGCATATCTCCATTCTGACGTCATTGATTTTTAAGTATGTATCTCTCATAATGGGGGTAATAAAAATCACCTGTAGAATCACATTCTCAGGAGGATTCTTTGAGTTATTTTTCCAATTTAGCATATTTTAAAAGCCTGATGTGTGTAGGAAGAAAAAAATCAATACACTATTTGACCAGGATTTCCCTGGGAAATAGATAGGTGTGTAAGATGAGCTTTCGGATGGCGATGTTTTTTCTCTTTAGAGCTCAGCTGCTCTTTGCAGAAAGATGTTTAGGTATTTCTTGCAATATCACAGTAGTGTGTCCTGAAGGAGCTTTTGAGCTGACACTGCTTTGGAAACAAAAGCAATAATGTACATACATACACTATACCAATACTTGCCTCATCTTTATGGTAATTCATATAAATTGTAACTAGCTTATTTAGGACACAACTGCCTTAGTAGGTTGTTATATATATTTACAGTTGTTGTGAAAAGAGTAAACAATACAATTGTACTGCAAGACAAAGCCATGTTCTTGCAGAGGATCACAAAATATTTGTATGATATCCAGTATAACCTGACAAGCGACAGTACTACAGGGAGTTTACTGAGGTACCTCTTTTCCTTGATTACAACCTGATTTCTGAAAAGACCTGGCTTCTGTTACTACATTCATGAGGCACCCCCAAAGTGGAGCAAATTATCACTGTGCTCACTCTTCCACATCTTTTCCCACAGGGAAATTATCTGCCTTTGCAATGCTTCTTTGTGTACCCTTTAGCGCTTTACCCTTGTTGCTCAGACCTGTTGCCACCTGCCATGTTTCTGGTAGTGATGATGTATTGGCAAACAAGTCAGTCCATAAGGTGTAACATGCCATGTGGCTCTTTTATCTATTTTATAGGACCAAGGCACTCTACAAAATTTTCATAAACTTACATTGTTTAAAATAACATTATTATGTAAGAAGCTTTCTGATTTCTTGGTTGTTCTTTTCTCAGATGAAAGCTTTTATGATCTATGTAGATCTTTACTTATGACTCAAGTGATTTTCTGAATCATGGAGTTTTTTTTGTTTTAAATAGCTCCATAGATTTATTGCTGAATTTTAAAAGTGCATATAAAGAGTTCCTGGGAATGTTTTCCCTTGCAAAACAAATAGAAAAACTCTAGAAAAATCCTCATTTTAGAAAACCTACTAACTTATGAAACAAAGGAATAAATCATCTTAGATGAAGCAATATTTCAAACAAAAGGGAAGAAAATGAAAAGCTTACCCCTTATTAAAAAGTCTATAATTGTACTTCTAGCGCTTTGAAATTATACAGTACATAAATTTCTCAGGCATCTGCAATTACTTTTAATTTTTATAATCAGCGTTCTAAATATGTAAAAGATTCATTCTTATCTGTAGTTTTCCATTTAGCATATTATAGCTATAGTTTTGCATATATAACATGCCATACAAACACAAAACCTGACAATTAGATTTTTTGTTTATAAACAATTGTAAATGCAGTCTATTAATAATATATTTTCTGATTAAAATTTGTAGTAGAAAGTGAACTAAAATGGAGTGCACACTCTGCAATTTAACTTCAGAACTATTTAAGTAACTGTAGTATGAACAGTGTTGAAAGCA